>NW_027623067.1:25794-38294 GCF_034508935.2 Berghia stephanieae
TTTCAATTGACATCTCAGGTCGGTAAGTGGGTAATTTTTAATGATGGAAAGGCCTAAATAAACCCCTCATTTCTTCCGGTTTATATTAAGCTGTAATCTGCTTTGATAACTTTCTAGCCTTGGTTTTCATTGTATTTTTTCATATCCTGTTTGTCTCTCTCTTGATAAACATAAAAGGGACGAATTTATCCGCACACTCTCCACTCATGGTGGCCATGTTATTGTCATGACAAAATCATTGACCTCGTTAGAACTGCAATATATTTTTAAGCTCGAATGTGTAATGTCGTTTTTAAAACAATTGCATAGGATTACAGTGGAAAAATCATCCCCCAATATAGGAATAATACATGTTTCTGCTCCCTTTCGGTTAAGCATCCTAGAGAGGGCCAAGGCAAAACCAAGCAATATAATTACCTGACAAGTCCATAAAGTAGAATGGAAGTACAAACATGTTTTCTTGAGATTATAGGGGTTTCTTAAGAGGTTGATTTATTATTTTATGATGCTGGTTCGAACAGTATGCTTATTATTCATGATTTCATGTTGAATTTTGAGAAGGAAATATTAATTTTACCAAAAAGTTAAGAAGATTTTTGAATTCAACAGGTCCGATTTCCTATAGAATATGATAATTGTCTTCCATCTTCATTATTTTGAGAGATATGTAATATCTTATATATTTGCTCGTGATTATAGCTATTTTTCTGCCAGCATGCAATATTGCGTTTTTCCTGATATTCAATTCTTTATGTTTTCAAAGACCATTTGAACAAAATGTCTGAAAAAAATGGATCTCTTCCCTGGATTACTATCTAACCGTTGACGTGAAATACATGTCATTTTGCATGATGTTAATGTAGTACGCTATTTCGTCATGCTTGATGCCAAACAATTTACTGTCACGAGTGTTTTGGGGGAATTTCAACAGACTGTAGGAAAAATATGTGTCTGGTTCAAATCTTGTTATATTTTATTTACCTAGTCACTATGCTTTAAAAATTTGCATCACAAGTATGATACATCTTTTTAGTGGTTAGTTACATGACGTCAAAGGGACATTTTCTTACATCAATTGGCAAGCAAAAAATTCTCAGTTCTTGAAAAATGAATTTGCTCTCAATTTCTTATTTATGTATGGATTTTCAAAATTTAAAAAGTGTTTTCCATGACTATCAGAATGCTTTATGAATTTAGTAAGAAAAGTTAATTTTAAATATTTATCAATTGCCTCTTGTGGTACCTATTATAATGACGATATATAATACTAAAGGGGTGGTTTGGGTGGTTTTAGTCTTTCCCTTAAAGAAATTTAATTACCTATATTGGGCGGTATTAGTCATTCTATATCGTCACTACACGTTAAAAACAACCTTTTTGCGTGAAAAAAAAATACATTGTCATGGTGATACGCGTTTTGCGCCACGGTTTGATGATCTGGCATATATATATATATATATATATATATATATATATATATATATATATATATATATATATATATATATATATATAAATATATATATATATATAAATATATATATATATATATATATATATATATATATATATATATGTATATATATATATATATATATATATATATATATATATATATATATATATATATATAAATCGTGTGGCAAACTTTCCGACAGAAATTAATGTAGTAATAACCTCCATATTCTTCCCTCTTATAAACATTGTAGCATTTTGTGTCACCAAAGATATATTCTACAGCTTTAGCTTATGGATATATCTTAAAAGAATTACAACGTTTCGAATCAAACTGTTGTGACACATTTTATGTAAAAATGTATGCTTTAGAGTATAATTATCTTATAAAAAAGCTTTGATATCAGTGAGAAGGCAATAAACAGAAGGGTGTTTCTTTTTACGAAACGCGCCGAAACCCGCCGAAACAATACAAACTTATGGGAAGTGTACACCTGTTGGTAGTGAATCTGGGACTATGGGAGGAGGAAGAGGCTGGATCTATTTTACTAAACTGACGAAAGACGAGTATCAACTCATATAATGTATTTATTCCATATAGGAATAAAGACTTTCTAAGTTCTTTTTTGTGTGAGGCCCCAGGTTCTATAATTAAATGTTAATATCGGAATAATCAGAGTCTTGTAAATATGCATTTGTTTATTTTCACTGATTATGTTATTTCTATTCCATAATTTTTGGAGTTAGTTGAATGCATTGGTGGCCAGCTGTTTTTGTTTTCTGATGTCTTCATCTGTTCAAATTGACAAGCTTACTTACATTTTTCCATTTATTTAAATTTCTGTTGATTTGTATATATTCTGTTTTGGATTGAATCACTTTCAGATTCCATGCCTCTGGGGCAGTTGATATTATTGGCATGTATATTTTTGCTTGATGTTCGGTTTCAAAGGTCTGTAATATCTGCGTATATCAATTCACGAGTGATCTTCTTTATTGGTGGTAATTTTAATTTTAGTTCTTTCATCGCCGATTTGAGGTATATCGTGAATAGAATTGGACTCAAGCTGTCTCCTTGAGGATCAAATTGAGATTGATATTGTTGTTAATTCTCTGTCGGCTTCAAATTGTAATGTGCTAGTTGATAATATATGTCGTATGGGCTTCAATTGATCATTATCCAAAAATGATTCAAGGTTTGATGACAAATTGTTTCTACATAAACTGGTGTCGAAAGGTAAATTCTTCCTTATATTTCCCCGTTCTGACTTTCAGCCATCGATGGGCCAATATTATGCCAGCAGTGCTTCTATTTTTTTGTTAACCCGCCTTGTGATGGCGATATAGAATCTTCTACGTTTTCTATAATTCTATTGAGCCTGATTGTGCTTAACACTTATCTTAGCGTAGATAATAAAACGTTTGGTCGCAAATTTTCAAAAGGGCCTTTCTTGTTAGTTGGATTGCTTCGCAGAATGAGTTTTCCTTTCCAAGATTGAGAACTTATTTTGTCAAGATATTTTAGTTCTTCTACCCTTACACCATCTAGACCTGGCGATCTGTTGTTATTGAGCTTTTGTATAGCGTCACTTATTTCTCAAGGCGTTATAGGCGTTTCAAGCTATGAATTGGTAGACTGGAATGCTTCCACTTCTTGAATACCCATGTATTTTTCAGTTTAGTACAGGCTTAAAGTTTTTATAGTGTCTTTATCATTACAAAAGGTCTTATTACATTTATCGTTTTTTTGTCGTTTGATTGTATTCACCGAATAAAATATATCCATACTGTCACTCGTACTTTTTATTTCCGTCACAATCTCATCTATGTTATTTGTATGATTATCTGTCAATTGAGATTGATGTGTATGCATTCTTGCATTTCATTGTCTCATTGTTTTTGTATGCTGTGATAAGTCATGTAGTATTGGACAGTAATTTTGTTATTGTGCACGACTTCTCACAGGCAATGTTGCTTCCTTGCTCATCAGTACGCTTTGAACAAGATGTTATCAGCTGGGTTAGAGGCATCCTTTATATTGTTTGAGGAAAGATTCGAAGCGAGTTTGTTTCTGAAGTATTCTTTGACTAAGTCATCTATTAGACTGCTGAAGACAATGGTCAATTTCCTATTCTGTTTGTCTACTTATGCCTAGGCTTATTTTCATTTTCCATTGGCCTGTTGGCGATGAGTGTAATCAAACGACAAAAACACATATAGACTTATAATCAAAGAAAAATGCAATAAAACCGTATGCAATGATAATGGGTGTGGATGTCTTCATTTCTGCAAATGTTCGTGAATCATTGAGAATGCGTTTGTTATGGTCCAAAAGTATGATAAAGTCTCTCTGTTTTTACGTATTGATAATCTTATCATCATAATTTTTCCAAGTTCCATGCCATGTAGCAACATGACGGGAAAGCTGTTTAAAGGCACTATTGCATATGAATAATCTATGACCGCAGCAATAATCAATAAGTTTCTGCCCATTTTCATTGCGCAGTCCTTTGGAATAATCACCAAGGCATGTTTCGTTTTTGTTTTTTCCTTGTTCCTATTTTAGCATTGGAATCGCCTGTGGTTATGATATTGTCATCTACGTGGTCTTGGATTATCACTTTACATCATTTTATATTTCCAATGATAATCTAAGCAACAAAGTTGGGAAGCTTACAGCATTATACTCATCCTGTATAGTAGAGGGTTTCTATGTAAACGTTAGCTGTTTCAAAGGTTTCTACTCTACCACTAAGTATTATGCTTTGTACGGTTTTTCCAGTTTTGTCTTTTTCATTAACCATAGATGCTTTCATTTCCACTGTAATGCATCCCAAAAGTTTGCAATCAGTTCCATTAGCTTTAGCTACACAAAATAAAAGCGATCCTCTCTTGTGAGTTGGTGTTAATAGTGACACCACTATAATGCAATACAAGATTATTTTTTCCTCCGACATTACTTGTGTCTGATTATTTACACGTGTTTTGGTCTTTTGAACATCCCATGACTTAGTAGCATTTGTCTGCTGTCAGGCTTTTAATTCCATAATATTGATATTTAACCACATGATTTTTCGTTCTCTTATACTGGGTAATACTGTTAGTCCTATTTCTTGTTATGTTTTGACAGGATCAGCTTTTGTCTCTGTTCAACTCCCCATGGTTTAGTATTGTGGCAATCTTCTTTCACTTGCGTGTTCCGAGTGGTTGATCTGCTCGCTATGCTTGAATATTCAACTAAGGTGTACATGGACGCGAAGCAGCAGAAGAGTAGTATGGTTCTTTGATGGTCTGCAATTCGTGCCGAGGCTGTTGCCTTTTTACGCGTACACTTTGAATGTGTCAATATTTTTTCCGCTTTTTCTCTTTGAAGAATGCGACTCATTTTGGCCTACAACTTGGTAGATTCGATTCTTTAGCGTCAGATAATAAAGGCCTTCAAACTCGTTTTGTTTTGTATTTGCCAGCTCAAGACATCGGTTTAAAAGTTGAGTAATTCGGTGCGCGATGTACAACTTATATTCAGATTTTTAATAAGTGGCGCGTGTTTTTCTTCTCTTTCTCAGCTGCCCCCCAATGCATAGCTGCAAAAACTTGTATGAGCCTCTGAATCAATATATCTTAATAAAAACTATGTTTTCATTAATCTATAGGACTATAGGAAAGGATTATATTAAACTTGATAACAGGTGAGGATCGGAACTAACAGAAGATATACATTATCAAAATTATGAATTTTCCGCATATCCATTTTGAAGGGATTCGTTAAACTGGAGTGTTCGGTTAATTGAAACTTAAACGATATACGTGCAGTATTTGAATATGAAGCAACGAACGGCAATTATTAAATATCAGACATCTATATTTTATAATCATTTATACACATTACTGATGAATACAAATATAACGTGCTTCCAATATAATTTTGATTGCAAAAGTTTATCTCCACAAATATGTGTTCAACAATAACAACAAGAACAACAACAACTACTACTACTACTACTACTACTACTACTACTACTACTACTACTACTACTACTACTACTACTACTACTACTACTACTACTACTACTACTACTACTAATACAATAAAAACAACACCAACCACCAAGAAATACTGGACACATCAATTAATACAGTCTGATGACGATGATGATGAAAAGGAGAAATGAAACGACTACACAAAGATCCCGAACATCACTCTATCCAATAAAATCTAATTTTCCTCTAGTTTGCGAAGTTTGAGACATGCCTATTCTCTGTCTACTCTTTGTTGTTATTTATTGCCTCGGCGGTGATAGTAAATTTGGTGTTCCTCCTCCTAATCTACTTTTGTGCAATGTTCTAGATTGGATTGCGCTCCCAGTGATATGGCGGAAGTTGCGCAACGTCATTTCAAACTCTCTGATTAGATAGTCTGCTTTGAAAGCTGTTTCTGATTCAATTTTTTACTCAAGAGTATAGTTAGCATTTTGATAAATGGTCAGGATATGGAGTACCATCTGATTGAAACCATGAAATCATGTCAGCTATTATATTTGCCAAAGTTGAAGCCTTGAAGTGGCCATGAGCGTTGTCCAATACAATACAGGTGGGTGCTTCGATGGAGGGCAGCAAACGATATTTATTCAGTCTTAAAATACCTTTGCATTGACCCCAGAATAATATTCCAGATGATTCAGAGAAGACAAATTGGCATGGCATCCTTTTAAATATCCAATATCATCACCACAAGCAAGAATAACAGAGTTTCTCTGTCCAGACCCATGGACCTTTGTCTGCTTGAATAATCAGACGTCCTATATTTTTTCAGATGTATATTTACGCTCACCCAAAAACATTTTCCTGTCAAGTCGTTCTACACTGCTGATCTCCCCGTCGTATTTCGATAATGATCTTCTCATGGTTGATTGTGAAATTCCATAACCATTGCCGTCCTCTTTAATGACTTATCGATAGATCCAAGAAGACTTCTTTTTGCAGCTTCACGATAGTGGAACGGATAGAGATTCTGTACCGTATCGTGTTGTTTAAGAGCCTAATATGTTTTTAAATCCTTTAAAGGCCCTGTGAAACGTTCTTGCATAGACAAAAAATTGTCAAAGTTATATAGCAGTGTTTGTTAATTTGACAATATTGAGTATACAACCATTATTTTAAAATGACTTAAAGCGAGAGATTTCATATTAGTGTTTGGTAATTGCGGCGTGATGTAGGTATTATGCCATAAATAATAAAGTTCAAAATTTAATACAAACTACATAAATTATGGTATGTTTATAACACTTATAACCATCGAATAAAAAATAATTACAAAGAATGCGTGAAAGAAAAAAGTGAAAACTTGACCTCAGATATAAAGATAGATGAGTGCTGGAATGAAATATCGAACTGCATCACGGAATCTACAAGAGAAACTATTCCATCTGTGAAAACACACGAACCAAATGTAAGTGGATGGATGACAACATCTTTAAACTGATGAATGAAAGACGAAAACTAGAACGCAACAGCAATGAATATAAAGAAGCTAATACGATTATAAAACGTGAGTGTAAGAGAGCAAAGGAAGATTATATTGAACATGAATGTCACAGAATTGAAAGACTAAAACGATCTAACACCAAACAATTCTACCAGTCAATACAAGATCTAAGTTGAAAACGCCCAGCCGTGGCAAGAAAATGCGTTAAAGACACAAACGGTAATATAATTATCGACAACAACGACATTTTGGAACGCTGTGCAGTATACAAAAAAAAAATCTTTACGCGGATGCCAAAAGAGGGACGAGCTTGGATAAAGAATTCTCTACTGTGAACATGGGTCCCCAGATTATGCGAGAAGAAGTAGGAGCTGCTTGCAAAGATATGAAAAATGGGAAAGCTGTAGGACAAAATAGCTTCTTAATTTAAGATTCAACCCGACAAAAACCGACAACGGCATAATATTCATGGGCGGGGTAGTCAAGACTGGCGTCAGTAAGTAAAATCCAGTCGTTGTGAAGGAAATGACAGGCCCTGTCACTGCCGCAGGGTGTTTTCAGCTTTGATTTTTATAAATTTGCCGACAGAAAAGAAAATACGTTTCAGAAATTGCGATTTTAATCCTATTTTATTTGCTGGTGAAAATCATTGACATTGCACTTTGTTTGGTAAAAATCGGTAAAAAATTACGACTTTGGTGATGAAAAATGACTTTGAAGACAATAATTGTAAACTTTTAAAAAATATTATGAATAATTTATAACTCCCTTATTTATGGGTCGATTTTGTCATTCGAGGTATCAATTTTATTGTAATAAAGAGATAGGAACTTCAGAGTTATTTTTTCTGATGCGAAATTATTACTTTGTAATTTTAGCACCAAGAAAAATGGTCGGTAAATAAATTTGTTACACCTCTTTGATAGACCGCCGGGGTCAATCCAGGGTCCATTCGTGTAGAATTGTGAATCAAGCGTCTCAAAGTCTTTGACCAATCACAGGCTATCTATCCAGCTGGCCGAAACAAAGACGCTTTTCCCGTCGATGTATTACGCTATTATTATGGAAGGAATATAACACCTTATTGAGTAGGCCTAAAAGCTAGAATCTAAAAGTAAAAAATATAATTCTGAGGAATTTGAAAGTCACATTGCTGAAATCAGCTTGAAAAAAGAAGTACATTGGTCTTTGTTTCATAAAAACTGGTTGAAAACCAACTGTTTTACGAATAAATTTGATTTTAAAAAT
This sequence comes from Berghia stephanieae, assembly GCF_034508935.2. Taxonomy (NCBI): domain Eukaryota; kingdom Metazoa; phylum Mollusca; class Gastropoda; order Nudibranchia; family Aeolidiidae; genus Berghia; species Berghia stephanieae. Next base: position 33,983 of record NW_027623067.1, read on the forward strand.
TGCTTTTGTTTATTTTAGCTTTTTTTAGCAACTTTTTATTTATCGGCCGATTTTCTTGATTTTTATATCATTCTTTATATCTCAATGAGACGAGATCGTGATATACTTTGTTTGTTTCAAATGTAACTAGAACATAATTTGGCTTTTTTACTGATCGACCATGCCTGGATAATTTATTCAACAACGTGGCGATCTGACGCAACTATTCCATGGCCGTCTTCTACTGCCTCAGCGATGATTCAATTCATTGTTGACGGCTGTTGACACGTGAGCTGCCAGAACGACCAATCGTTCAAGGGTCACGATGCTCAGTAGCCAATCGTTCTTCGGTCAAAAAACTTAAGAACTCACGAGAACAAAAGTTTGAAATTTGGTGATGGACGGACCTATGAAATCATTTCTGGGCGGAGTTTAGCCATGAGTGACCGTAGAAAACGAAAATGCGACTACAGATATCAAAGAGTAGGCTTATATCATCAAAGGATGTCTACATGATTGACATGGCCATATAGGGAACTCATTATCTACTCCCCCAAAAAGAATCTGAACACGAGAGGGTATAGAGTTTGATTAACGCCCTGACGATCTGGAAATATACATTCTGACAAAAGCCTTTAATGTCTTATATGAATTGCCCAGTGTCTTAAGACAATCGGTATTCATTACGATACCCAAAATCAAGGTACTATTGACTGTGACCAACACAGAACAATCAGCATAATGAGCCCAGCCACAAAAATTATCCTAAGAATACTTATGAAAATAATGAGGAGCAAGATCACTCCAAAGATAAGTGACGGGCAGTTTGGTTTTGTTAAAGAAAATGGTACGGTAAATGCAATCTTTACATTGAAAACATCATGCAACGGTCAATCAAAAACAAAAATCACTTTATCCATGCTTCATTGATTATTCCAAATTATCTTGTGATTAAGTACAGCACGATACGCTATTCAAAATCTTAGGAAAGATCGGTATAGACAGTAAAGACCTTCGACTTGTGAAAAACTTATATTGGAATCAAACAGCGTGTTACAAACTGGATAGTGAAATGTCTTTAACATCAAGAATGGCCCTTTTTAACACATATAGTGAAATGATATTTTTTTTTTAAATGAAGGTATGAAAGGCGCCGTCGTTGGAGGGCAGAATATGAATAGCATACGATACGCAGAAGATGGTACTCTGATGGGTTACTCTCCAGAACAAGTGCATAAAATTTTAGATATAGTGGTGTGCAAAAGTGCAGAGATGGGCCTGAAACTAAATATGAAGACAACCGAATGCATGGTGGTCTCAAAGAATGACAACAACGCGACCTTCCATTTGTCAAGCAAAGGAGAGACCATCAAACAAGTAAAGAAAATTAAATATTTAGGCACCATCATCACCCATGACACACGTGACATAGAGGGTATAAAACAAAGAATAGCAATAGCAAAAAACGTGTTCAATAAAATGCGACCAGTTGTGTCAAACAACAACCTAAACTTGAAGACCAGAATGAAAGTAGTAGAAACATATGTTATACGTACCCTTTTATACGGTTGTGAAAAGTGGACGCTTGACAAAGAATGTACGAGGAGGTTATAGACATTTGAGATGTGGGTGTATAGAAGAATGTTGAGGGTATCATGGACAGAGAGGTGTACGAGGAAGTGTTGGATAAGGTGAGAAAGGGAAGAAAACTGATCGATTACATCAGAAAGTGGCAGTTACGCTTTCTGGGACATGTGTGAGAAGAGACGGAATAGAAAAATTGGTAACATCTGGGATGATCGAAGTGAAAAGAGCTAGAGGAGACAGAGAATTACTTATCCAAATAACCTAAAAAGGCAAAATGTGACTTAAAAAGCAACACAGATTTCATGCGCACCGCAGATAATCGCGATTCGTGGAGAGAGCTGACAGGCAACGTGCTCAAGAGCACAAGGCAAGATGGATGATAATAACACTTAAAGCGAATTGCTATTATTTGGAAATAAGTATGACGTGAACTCATAATCACTAAGTCAGCACAATATTTTTTTGAAATACGATAATCCAATCATACTTTATGGTGCGTAACTTTTTTACATATTTTAGCAATGACTATGAACAATGTTTTTTTCTCTTTTTGAGTAAAATTTTGTCTGAAATCAAAGCCCTATCTCCACTGAGTTAAAATGTTTTCGAATTTGAAAATCTATTCATAAATAAACAAGTTATACAGTTTTAAAGGTGTCATTTATTTGGATGACCCTCAAAGAGGAAAAAAACGCAAAAATAGGGGACGCTTTTTCGGCATTTTTTTTCGACCTTTGGTTGTATCTTGCGTAATAAGTGGATTAAAAGATTGAAACTTGAAGAACAAATTAGGATGGTGTTTTGTAAAATACGGGAAAAGTACTCGTCATATTCATATGAAATTTTACAACCAAAAAGAAGAAATGTTCATGTATTACCTTGTCAGCGACAAAACCTCCACGTCGGTAGTTTTAGAAATATTTTACTCCAACGAGTAAAAATCTATTTTTAACGGTCTTCTGGTAATCACACGAGTTTTGTCGCTTGACATAATCTAAAATGACCTTTTTTCTTACTGTGTGCCAACTTTCAGTCATATTCATAAATAAACAGCGTCGTAATTATTTCTTTTTTAAATAGCATATACGAAACGGCTTCGTCCCATATTTTGACGCAAATTTGGGCACTTTGTGTGCGAAAAAAAGGCCCAAAGATTTGTGCGGGATAGTCATTGCTACATATTTAACAGTGTAAAATCTCTAATTTAGTTTTAAATTAATTTTTATAGGTCTTAAAGAAGTAAACTTTATTTTTTTTAATATGGCATCAATACGGTCCAAAATCTATATTCAGTTAAGACAAACTGATTTAAAGGTTGACACAATTTTGTACAACTTTTGATAGAGGGACAGCTGAGAAAAAAAAACAGAAAAAAACACGCACCGTTAATTAAATATCTGACTATAGTTTAATTCAATGTGTCAACAAAACATCATAGTGATGGGTATTAATGTAACGACTCTGGGTTCGACTAGGTTAATTCAATTTAATTAATTTCATTCATATGTATAATTTAAGATAAAACATAATACGTCCATCCAGGACGGAGTTATTTCAGGAATTAACCTAACATAAAACAATCGTCTGACGATGTTTTTAAGTAACAAAAAAGCGCCAATACGTTCACGCAGTCAACATTCACACTCACATGCAAAACAGGCACAACACAAAATGCGTACGATAGAAAGAACCCTAACATAATTAAACACAGCCGCGGAACAATTCTTCTTCTTCTTCTTCTTCGTCTTGTGGAAACCTCCAATGTTGTCGAAGGTCACTCCACAGTTTGTAGGGTTTTACATTGTAAACTTGTTAAAACTCTGCACATAGTACTAATTTAAAAAATACATAGATTAAAAAGTCACGTTGTGAACTCTAGCAATCGCGTGAAGGCATGTTGGCAACCGATTTCAGCCACTTCAGCTGGGAGGGTATTCTATAGTCGGGCAGTGGAAGGGAAAAAAGAATACATGTAGGCGTCAGTTTTTGATGTTGGAATGGTTACTCTTGCTGTGTGTCCCCTCGTATTACTTGTGCCGATATCTTTGATGTCGTTTGAATGTTCAAGGCAGGAATTTTTATAGTAGAATTTGTAGAACAATTTAAGTTTATCTATTTTTCCTCTCTTTTCCAGAGGTTCAAGGCCAATCCGTTGTGCTATTTTAGGCGCACTTGAGAAAGGATCGAATATGTTCGTGACTGTTTTTGCTGTTTTCCGTTGGATGTTTTCTAAAGTGTCGATGTTTTTCTTTGTATATGGGTCCCAAATTGAGCTGCTATACTCCAAAACTGGTCTAACAATAGTTTTAAAAGCAAGGATTTCAGTTGAAATTGGGCATCTTTTGTATGCACTTGTTTGATTTGCCTTAGAACCCAGGTGACATAGTTGTTCGTTCCATTTGAGGCAAACTCAATGCCAAGGTATTTTGCTGTCTTTACATGTTCCAAGTTTTGACTATGAAGTTGGTTTACAGACAATTATATCCACACACATCCAAATAACCATAAATTTCAATACATGTTACAATTACTATACAGTGTATGGATCATTAAAGGACGTAACCATTTATTATGACCTAATTAAATACAAGTTTAATCCGCTTTCGATCATAGACATAAAAAGCACGTGAAGTTCGACTGTTGATTTTTAAATGAATGACGGGTTGCCTTCACCTTTGATGATTCAAAGCTATAATTAACCTTTAGTAGTTTCAGATACGAAAATAAACTTTCCAGCTTAAAATGC
>NW_027623067.1:43294-68294 GCF_034508935.2 Berghia stephanieae
ACGTAACAAAACAAACACTCTCTATTTGGTCTGTCGTGGAAATGGTCGGAATCGTAAGGGACGACTCTATGGTTTAAAAATGTCTTTGTGTGTTTGTGTTAAGAATAATGTATAAAATTACATTTTTGTTATATTTTAGATTTTCATTGATGAAAATGGAATACTCACCGCGCGCCAAGTTGTGTAAAATATTTGCCTGACAGGGTTTCGAAACTTTGTCAGGATGTAAAAATTATGTTAATCTACAAAAGAGACTATGAATATGATTGACCGATACAATTATTGTTTTTCGTACCGCATCAAAGTTACGCCTTTTGACTGGCACTTTTTCCCACATTTGAAAGATGATAAAATCAAATTTTATAAAGATAATATTAAAAAAATATCCTAGTTTATTCTATAGACAATTATAAGAAGAATGTATTTTCCAAATTTGAAAGTAATCGGTTGATCAATAAAAATAGTTTCAAGGGTGCGGGGGCGCAGAAAGCAGAGAAAAAATGACTTTGAATGTGTTCATACAACCTTCTGTGAGCACCTTTGGAGTACGGATATCCTTTTTTTTTCTTGCCTGGGTCTCTTTGACTGCCAATTTGGCATTACGTCTGGCAAGCCGTGCGTCGAGCGATAATTCTGTGGTTCGCTTCCTGGCCTTTTTAATTCGATTAGCGGCAGTTATCCTGAAGAATTGCTCACTAAATAGACCGCATGGTATTTGAATATGTTTCTAAAACATCTCTCAATGCCACCGTGGCATCCTTATATATCAGCACCCACAGATATTTTCAACAGTTTTTAATCCCTGATTTGACTGTTTTGAACAAATTTTCCATATGAAACTATTTAACGACTCATTAGCATTTTGCGTAAACCCGTGAAGGCACTTACGTAAAGGATTGGGATGCGACAAGTCGAGATAAACGGGCTTACACGGCTCCATAATCGCAGATGATAAGCTATTGTCATGCGACCGTTCCGCATTCACCCCACTATACTTACACCATTTTCCACCGCATAGACTATGGTACGGATTCTCATCTGTGGATAGCTTATGGAAGTAAATGGCCCAAATTTCTTTTCGCATACCACTCAAATGATGTTTAGTGGCACGGATAGCATTGTCGTAATACGTTTATATTTCATATATCACTTTATCTGTCAATCTGCCTTTCCCTCCTATTTTCTTCCCGTCAATCATTGTTTTTCCAGACATCGACTATTTAAACCTTCCTTAGCCGGGTACCCATTCTTTTTTGTACATTCCACCGTCTCAACTGTCGCTTCCCCGTAAGGTTTAGCATTTTCTACGGTTCTAAAACTATTTGTATCCCCATCACCGATAAATCGGGTGTATCGCAAATGATGCTTCTCCGCATAGAGTGAAAAGATGTCCGTTGCTACAGCGGGCTTTTTGGGACCCGAAGAACCGAAATGCATTAATCTCCATCTGACGAACACTTCCGAATCTTCCCCATGTTTAGCTTTCTATCAATCGCATGACTCACGTAACTTTGATTTTACACCAGTTTCGAGTAATTTCCCTGTCATACAACCTATTGCTGTTACTAGTCCATACTTTGCCGAGAACCCCCTTATCACCCCTTGTCAAATTTGATTGACTACATAACCCTCATTAGCACATTCCAGAACAGTTCCATCACTCTGGTCAACTACACTACTAACACTAACAGCACAATTTTTGTCACTATTTGTAAACGTATTACCATGAAATTTACGTTTCATGGGTCTGATACCACTGCGAAAACACAGTATTCTTGAAGAACGCTATTTAAAAAGGACGCTTTGAATTTCTTTTTGTTTATAAAAGACAAAAAAGGAACTAACGCGAAGATTTACGCTCAATGTATTTTTATAATAGCAAACAATCAATTCTAACCTCAAAACGAAAGTCAAAATTATAATTTTTTTTTCGCTTGCTAACCCATAGACTAGGTGTGAAAAAATATTGAATAACTAAAAAAAACTATTGGATGGATTTTTAAAATTCAAAAAGTATCAGAAAATTTGATAGATTCTCCATAAAATTAAAATACTATTTTCGTGGAATTCTTCATTCACCTTTTTTCACTTTTTCCTGCTGATCGTGTCCCCTTAAGGTTTTTAGCAAATGCATTCTGCTGTTTGTACATGTTCCAGGTTTTGAGCATGAAGTTGGTATTGAATTGTAATCGGTGCTTTCTCATTTGTGATTGTTAGAACATTGTACTTTGATACGTTGAATTCCATTTGATTTATTGTTTCCCATTCTTGTAGTTTAGCTAGAACGTCATTTAGTATTTTGCAGTCATACGCTGTTCATATATCATTATATAATGCTGTGTGGTCAGCAAAGAGGCGCAATTTTGAACGTATACCTAAAAAATGGTGGGCGAATGGACTGAGACCTGAGGTATACATCATTTCATCATCCCAATAGTGGAAGTCTCGCCAGCGAGAAGAACTTGTTAGGTACGATTGTCAAAAAAACGCTGCAATCCATTGTAAGATTTTGTTGCTGATGCAAACACCATAAACCTTCATGATTAGTCGGTGGTGAGGAATCTTGTCGAAGACCTTAGCAAAGTCCAGTAGCACTAGATCAATGTGACTTCCTTTGTCAATATCAGCTGACAGATTATGTGTTAATGATATACGTTGTGTTCGACATGATCGGTGCTTTTTAAATCATTGCTGTTCATCACAAAAAAGCACTTTAGTTTCGAGATATTCAGTAATTGTGGATATCACTATATGCTCTAACAGTTCACAGGTGAAGCAAACTAATGGAATGGGGCGGTAGTTTTGTGCTTTGATTATATCACCTTTCTTGGAGATGGGTTTGACAAGAGCGTGGTTTCCAAAAAAATTGGTATGTCTCCCGGTCAAAAGAGAGTTTGAACAAGTGTGTGAGAGCAGGTGTTAATTCGTTACTCAATATCTTTATGAGACGGGATGGCATTTTGTCATGGCCACATTCTGTCTTTGGATCTAGGGTGGCGAGGAGTTTGGAAACTCCCTCTACTGTCACAATGATTTCGGTCGTAGTGTTGTGATTGTCTTTATTTCGCTTGTGGTTGTTGATTGGAAATTTTGGTTTGAGCTTATGAAGCAAAACAAAAAAAAAAACAAAAAAAAAACAGAGCAGAATTGGTTATCAACTATGTCTGCTTTTTCCCTTGCGTGAGAGTATAATACATTATCATGCTCAAGTTGCGCTATGCCAATGGAATCGCACCTCCTATTTTAAAAAAAATAAATTTCCAGAGTTTTATGTTTGAGTCTTCACTCACAACTTCCTTAACATCATTGTGATGGGTCGTCTACTCTCTCTCTCTCTCTCTCTCTCTCTCTCTCTCTCTCTCTCTCTCTCTCTCTCTCTCTCTCTCTCTCAATCGGTTTCTGTTTTTTTTTTTCAGTTGGCGTAATTGCACTAGTATTTATTACTGTTGGACATTCTTTTTCTGCTCCATGCCTTTTGTTTCCGTCTGGATAACCGTTTGACGGTAGTATTTATCAATGGTTGGTGCAATTTCCTTGAGCTTTCCTTGGTTGGTATATGTTTGGTCATCATTCGGTTTAGGTGGTCATTGCTGGCAACCCAAACTTCCTCAGAGCTTTTACGATGTTGATTAAATATTTTTTTCCACTAAAAATACGTGTTTCTGTCCGCATTTTGGCGACATTTTCCTTTTCCAAATAGTAGTTGGGTGCGATTATTTTTGTGTGATTTTGTTTGCATTGATTGTGCTTTCCAGTATGATGATGTCATGGTCAATCATGCCTGGAATGGTTGTACACTTGACCATTAAATTTGGTCGATTTGTGATAAATAATTCGAGGATGTTTGTACCCCTTTTTGGATTTTTGTTTATTTGACAAAGGACAAAATCTTGCAATTTGTTAAAAAATGCTTGTTCATAGATGGAGGGTAATGGTAACTGTTGAGAAAAAAAAAGTAGTGCCGGAATCGGTGACAGTGCTTGCGGCGAGTGAGGCGGAGAAAGGCGACTGAGTTGTCGAAAAGGACAGAGCTGTCCATCATTCTTCTTGTTCTAAATAAAGTTTTTTTTCTTATTCTCATTGGATGTCTCTTGTCGAAGTTGAGTGGTTGTGGAAATGTCTATCTATCTGTAAATATTCAGAACATTCTGGTGCCGAAACCCGGGAGACTTTTAGATGGATTATCGTTTCTAAACTTTTGTGAGATAGAGATTTCAAGATGTCGACTAGTGACCGAGAAACTTTAATAAAGAAACGTGCAGCCAAGAGAGGCTGACTAACGGGAGCTGTGGATCGATTATCAGTTATAATTAACAAAAGTGATGTTTCTAGAGAGGACATCGAGGTTGGACTGAACGATGTAAGTAAACGTTTGGATCAGTTAAACGAAATTCAAGACAATTTAGAATTACTTTTAGAGGCGTCAGAATTGCCTACGGACATTGACGAAGTGGAAGAATTAATCGTGCGTGCTATTGAAACAACCGCGCAAGCCAATCGCAAATGGAACCAGCTATCTCAAATGCCGGTTCAGGGCCCCACACCTGCACAACTTACTACAGTCGGATCCCATTACACCGCGTCACCCCAACTTCCGAAAATTGAGATAGCGAAATTCAACGGAGATTTTTCCGAGTGGCCATCATTTGAAGCCAATTTTCAGCTCTTATTGATAAGACCAACTTACCAGATATTTCGAAATTTTGCTATTTGCAGAGTTTCATGACTGGAGAGGCAAAAGTTGCCATTCAAGGACTTTCTTTAACATCAGAAAATTATTCAGTTGCTTTGGATATTTTGAAAGATCGTTTTGGTCGAAAAGAAAGAATTATTTTTGGACACGTGCGAAATTTGTTAAATGTAGAGTTCCCAAACACGCGAAACACGAAAGCATTGTGGTCGGTGTTCAATCAACTACAAGTGAACATTAGAAGTCTGAAAAACTTGGATGTAGATGGCAGCAAATTTGGTTTGGTTCTAACTCCTATCATCGTGAGCCGGTTACCGTCGGATATTCGACTCATGTGGGCCAGACAGAGCCTCAGGAAGGAAGCGGATATTGACTTCTTAATGGATTTTTTGCAATGCGAGATTGAAAAATCGGGAACGCTCTTACAGCTTCAATCCTGAACAACGTGAGCGGCGTGAACAACGACAACCAACGAATCGTCATCATGGATCCTCGTCAACGGTGTCTGCCATTACGTCTACTTTGAGTGATGACAGCGGGCGTTGTTTGTTTTGCTCTGGTAAACACCCAACGGAAAAGTGTCGGACAATTAATTCGATGAAACAAGAGGATGTTTTGATTAAGATTAAGGACAACAAGTTGCGGTTTGTTTGTTTTAGGAAAGGACATATTGCTAAAAAAATGCTATTCTCATTGTAAATCATGTGGTCAAAAACACAATGCTTTCTTCTGTAAGAACAAAGACACAAAGAAGATGGATGTTGATGTTAATTCCGAACCCACCAAAGTTAGTTTTTGTAGAAGTAAACTTACAAACGAGAGCACTGTGTTACAAGCCATGAAAGTGTATGTAAATGGAAATCAATTCACAGCTTTGCTGGACAGTGGTGCTGACAGAAGCTTCATCTCCACTGGAGCTGTCAAATTGATCCATCCAACCTTGTAATGTCGTGAGAAATTGAATGTGTCTGCTTTTGAGGCTAAGAAGCCATCTGGTAATTCCACAAAGAATGTTTATGATGTTAGCTTTGACTTACCAGATAGAAGTAAGACTTCCATGTTTTTGATTAAGGGGAACACAATCTGTGCCTCCATGTATAGGCCTGCTATTACCTGTTAGCGTTATGTCAGAAATTACCGCATGCAACTTTTCTGAGAATTTGCAGAATGATGGTGATGTCACTATTGACTTCTTGTTGGACAAAATTATTATTGGACTTATGTGACTTATGTGAGTTCAAACACTCAGACAAGGGATTCGAACCCCACGCACCTATTATTGTTGAAAATACTCAAACCAATTTAATTGTTACCTCCCTTATTTGGCGCCTTGCGCATGACTGTAGAGTAGTGGGCGTAAGGGTAGACCGACAATCGGCCATTGTTATTTTTTTTTTGATGGAACGTTGATTATTATCAAGCATTAAAATTCTGAAACTAGCTGACTCGTTGTTGTTTTATATGTTGTAACACATTTATTATATGGTGCCGAAAACGCGGGAAACATGGACGTTTAGATTCTTCAGTCGTGGGACTAATTTGAAAGGTGAATTACGTTGTTAACCATCATGACAGATGGATGAATTTTCATAACATTGATTCATTGATCGACGGCTCGAGTCACTTGAGTGAGGAAGTAGAAATTGACTTTCCATCCGGAATTCAGGATTGAGATTAATCCTTTCTTTTCTTTATTTTTATATTTTTATCTCACGACAGAGATGAACACGTATTGAACTGTATCGTTTAATATTCGGGAATTCGATTATTCTGGATCTCATGACCGAGATCACAGCTTTCTACAACTTAGGCCCACCAACGTGCACCACAAGAAATAATGTGGAGGCGAGTAGATTTTATTCCAATTTGAGTTGAAGTATCGCTATCAAGACTGATAGATAGACGTCTGCTGGTGATCGTCTGTATCTAATATTGTCTTTCTTATTAAAGTACTCACCATTTCACGTGTATTCTTAAATTATTTCGTATAATATTCTTGTACTCATTTACGACATGGAAGCAGCGAAGAAGAGCAGGACCGCGACGAAAGCCAGATTAACCATTGCGGCTAATCGCTTCCAACACATTACTTTAGATTCTTCCGACAACAAATAACTCAGTGTATTGAAAGTATAGAGGAAAAAATGCTTGCTTATGATGAGACCCAAAGTGAATTTGAGAAACTTTTAGATGCAAGTGACTTAGAGGAAGAGATTGGACAAAGTGAAATATTTAGAGAAGAAAAAGTTGGTGTATTAGTTAAAGCGAAGGGACTTTTAGCTACAAAGAACAATAGTATTAAATACAGTAATGAAGAACAATTCATCCCATCCCTATCCGTTTTACCTCAGGTCAGACTACCCCAACTAGAAATACCCAAGTTTGGTGGAGATCACACCCAATGGCAGTCCTATTGGGATACGTTTTCTGCCATTGTCCATAACACCAATTTACCCATTGTCAGTAAATTTACATACTTACAAGCAACCCTCAAAGGTAAAGCACTGGCCTCAGTTCAGGGGCTAGCGCTTACAGAAGCAAATTATGAAGCGGCGAGGGAAATTCTAGAAAAACGTTTCGGACGAAAAGAAAGAATAGTGTTCGACCACATTCAAAAGCTACTGAATTTGTCGATTACTGGGAAGAATACAAATGATCTGTGGAATTTATACGACGAGTTACAGACGAACATAAGAAGTCTCGAGGCATTTGATATAACGGGAGACACATACGGTGTCATTTTGACCCCTCGGGTCCTACATAAGCTACCCGAAAATATTCGTTTGGAATGGGCTAGACAAGGAGATGGAAGGGAGAGTGACCTGGAAGCCCTTCTCACTTTTCTACACAACGAAATTCTCAGGCGGGAGCGTTCTCAAACCTTCGGTAGTGATCAACCCTCGCCCAGAGTTGAGCACAGAGCACGGGGAAGATTAACAACAGCCTCTGCTCTTCGTTCTGGTAATGATGCCAGAAGCACCACGACTACGACCTGCAATGTGTGCGGCAAAGGACACTGAAATGCTACTCTTGGATAACGATGGACCCGGCTACCAGAAGGTCTCAGTGTTTTAGTAAAGGACTGTGTTTTCTGTGTTTCGGTATGCATAAGGTAAAGGACTGTAAGTCCATGAGTAAATGCCATTCGTGTTCGGGACGACATCATACGTTGTTATGTTTAAAACCACGAGGTGAAAGTGGCGATAATAACCAAACGAGTGAAGGCGAAGGTTCGCATACCATGTGTGTGAAGACACAAACCAGAATGATGGGACACACGTCGTCAAAAACAGCAGTATTGCAGACTGCTACGGTCACAGTCTGGAACTACAACAAAAGCCATGGACAGGCAACGATTTTATTCGACAGTGGCTCGGACAGAAGTTATATAAGAAAATCTTTAATTAAGGATTTAGGACTGAAGTCGGTTGGAAAGGAAAATGTTTCTGTTGCTCTTTTCGGACAATCCAAACCCAACAAGCCCCAGATTAGAGATAAATTTAAACTGTGTTTAAAAACCATTTCTGGTGAAATACAGGAAATGATTGTCACTGAGTCACCAGAGATCTGTGCGCCAATTCGTAAGCACAAATTGCCGCAAGATGTTGCCACCAAAATAAAGGCCAAACGGCTAGAACTGGTGGATGGATCACTGGTTAATCATGACAGTCAAGTCCACATTGATATATTGATAGGATTAGATCACTTTTGGCAATTTGTAAAGCCTAGTGTTTGTCATATCACGAAATATCTACATGCACAGGAAAGGTTGTTTGGATGGATGCTTTCAAGCTCCTTTGAACAAAATGGTAATCAAGAGATTCCTCCAAGCTATCATCTTCTGTGCATGTCAGATATTCCTGAACATTGTTGTCATCAAATTTGGAATTTAGACCCTATGGTATTAGAGAAAATATTGATAATCATTGTAATACTGACTCTAAGGTTCTTACTGAGTTCAATGAATCTGTCAGGTTTGAGGAAGGCAGATATGTCGTGCATCTTCCATGGAAGGCAGATCACAAAGAAAAACTGAATGAAAACATGTCGCAGGCGGTGAAGAGGTCGAACACTCTCATGAAACGATTGGGTAGGGACCCATCACTCGAGACAGGTTATAATGAGGTCATTCAGGACATGGAAAGGAATGGCATTGTCCATAAATTTCCAGTGGATGAAATGGTTACTTTGAACCCGGTGTTTTATTTACCGCATAGATCTGTGGTTAGAGAGGACAGTACAACTACTAAAATAAGGCCTGTTTTCCATGCCTCAGCAAAGGGTTCGAACGGTATATCTCTTAATGATTGCATGGAAACTGGACCAAATCTCCTCCCAAACTTGACAGAAATCATGTAACGCTTCCGAAGGTGGAAGTATGGGCTGACGGCTGACATCTCTAAAGCCTTTCATCAGATCAAAATTGTCAAAGAAGACCAAGATGTGCATATATTTATCTGGGATGTAAGGGGACAGAGAAGGGTAATGAGATTCGATCGTGTCATTTTCCGTAACGCGAGTAGCCCGTTTCTCCTGAATGCCACGATTCAATGTCATTTGAGAAAGCTTGAACCGTCAAGGGTAGTGAATGAACTCATAGATAATGTGTATGTTGGTTGTCTGGCGCTGACACAGAGGAAGAACTTGAGCAAATGGCAAGTTTGGCAAGTGAAATCATGAAAAGGGGAAGTTTTCCCCTCAGTAAATGGGGAGCAAGCTCTTCATCTGTGTCACTTGCTAGAAAGAGTTGTTTTGATTTTGAGAATGGTTCAGCCATAATTACCCCAACCATTAAGATCCTTGGCATGCACTGAGATTGGAATTGTTAGGAGCATTGCTTGTTGCTAGATTACTTTCCTTTGTTAAAAATGCATTGAAGTTACCTTTTGATATTGCTAACTCATGTTTTACTGATTCTAATATTGTTTTGCATTGGATCAAGGCTGATCCACAGAGATGGAAACAATTTGTAAGAAACCGAGTCACAGAGATACAAACTCTGACAAGTCCTTCGAACTGGAGTCACATTTCTGGGAAAAAGAACCCGGCTGATCTATTGACCCGTGGTGTCTCTGCTAATGAGCTCACGAATTCTGTTGAATGGCTCCAAGGTGTTGAAAACCTAGAGATTATGGATTCGAACACTGATAACGGTTCCAATGATGAAATGATTTCCCATGAAGAAGAAGTGCATTTGGAAAGATTGCGCTCATGTCAGCCTGCTCTACTCACTTTGCAACAACAAACGCAAGAGCAGGTCATAGATTTTGAAAGGTTTAGTCAATATCCCAAAATCAGCAAGGTCATGGGATGGGTCTTAATATTCATTAACAACCTGAAATCCTCAGTTTCCTCAAAGGAACTGAACACACTACCAGTTCTAAAGTCTGATGAACGAAAAGGGGCAAATGTTCATATACTAAATCTTGTACAGAGAGAAAGTTATCACGAAGAGATAAATTGTCTCATTGATGGGAAGGTGATACCCAAGAAATCACCACTTCAAAAACTATCCCCTATCCTTGATGAAGACGGGTTATTGAGAGTGTCTGGTAGATTAGAAATGTCTAGAGATTACACGTTTGATGAAAAACACCCCATTGTACTCCCTCAATGCCATTTTTCATTATTGCTTGTTAGATTTCAACATGTGCTGTTAAAGCACGTAGGAGTACCTACTTTGCTAACTTCCCTTAGAAACAATTATTGGATATTCAGTTTGAGATTGCTTGCTAAGAATGTGTGTAAAAGATGTGTGATTTGTCAAGGACACGACTCTAGACCGTGTAACCAGACTGTTGCCCCTTTGCCATCTGACAGGATCAGTTGATCAAACCCATTTTCTATAGTGGGAGTGGACCATGCAGGTCCTGTTTATTGTTCAGACATGTGCAAAAAGAAGTATTACATTTTACTGTTCACTTGTGGGGTCATAAGGGCTATACATCTTGAACTTGTACCATCGCTCTCACTAGCTGACTTCTTGTTGGCATATAGACGATTTGTAGCTAGAAGAGAGATCCTGCTGTAATCTACTCTGATAATGCTAAAACCTTCATAGCTGCTAGCGAATGTCTTGTCAAACAATTTGGGCCTGCTGCGCCCTAATGGAAATTTAGTATTCCTTTAGCTCCCTGGTACGGCGGGTGGTGGGAGAGACTAGTGAGGTCAACTAAATCTGCGTTGAGAAAATCAGTAGGAAGAAATCTTGTGAATCTAGTGAATATTTGGAGTGAAGATTATGTGAGAAATCTCCCATCCTTGGGGAATGGGAAAAGTAAAGATGGTCTTGAAAAGGGATCCATTGTGCTCATTAGGGAGGAAAATAAACCTCGATTAAAGTGGCCTATGGGTAAAATCATTAAACTTATCCTCAGCAAGGACGGTTTGGTCAGAGCAGCCACGATTCGGACTGAAAGGGGAGATTTGGTAAGAGCTGTCAAAAGGCTTCATAAGCTTGGAGTTTCAGAAACAGTCTCAAATAAAGAACCTGAAACGACCGTTGGTGCCCGGTCTAAGAGTGGTAGATTGATTAGACCTCCAACTATGTTGAATTTGTAACTTGTTATATCATATTCATTGGCTTATGTAACATTTTCTTCGCCAGTTTTATCGGATGATGAATGACCTTATTTTAATTTGTTTTTAATTTTAATTCTAAAGATTCTTTTGATTTGATTTGGATGTTTGATATTACTTGTTTAAGTTTGATATCTGAGTGAATATGATGATGCTTTATGTGTCTTAATAACTACACGTATCATGTAGGTTGACTCAATATAAATGCCTTGTTTAATTATATTATGATCATGATAGTCAATGTGACCAATTAGGACCCTGAGCTTAAAAGATAAATGCAAATTCATTTTCTTTTCTCCATATTTTGCTAATTTCTACTTTCTCTTGGGTAGAAATCCCTCTTTCTATGTATGGACAATAAGTTGAGTTATTCATTTAATATAACTACTATTAACTTTATGATCACTTTTGCACTCAATTTGTGTACTATTACTATTATTCTTATGATTTCATGTTATTATTCACATGTCAATTCGCTGTTATGATTTATTCGTTTGCGAAGTACTTTTACCTTATAAGAATGGGTTAATGAGTGGATTTATGACAAAGTGCAAACCTCATTCGATTATCAATTCCCAAGCTTCATGTCTTGGTTCCTACTATGCTGGCCTATTGATGGCACAGGTCAGAGGCGGGGAGTGTTGAAAATACTCAAACCAATCTAATTGTTACCTCCCTTATTTTGGCGCCTTGCGCATGACTGTAGAGTAGTGGGCATAAGGGTAGACCGGCAATCGGCCATTGTTGTTTTTTTTTTGGATGGAACGTTGATTGTTATCAAGCATTAAAATACTGAAACTAGCTGACTCGTTGTTGTTTTATGTGTTGTAACACATTTATTATAATTATGTTTAACAGATATCCCTCATTCAGACTTTAGAAAAATGTGGGATTTAAGTTACCTCGAATGTTGTCACGAGGCCAAACCAGAAATTAAGTCAAAAGTCATGACTGAATTTTCAGAGAGCATTAAGCACAATGGACAAAGGTACGAAGTTGCCTTGCCCTGGGTCGAAACAAAGAAACAATCTTTACAGACAAATGAAGAGCAAGCCCGAATAAGGCTTGAAAGGTTATCCAAAAAAAGTTGTCTAAAGATCAAGTATTAAAAGAGGGGTACAATGAGGTATTCCATAAGATGGAGGCAGAGGGCATAATAGAAGAAATAAAAGACGACGAAGAGGTAACAAATGCCAACATGAAGTTTTATCTTCCACACCGACCTATGGTGAAGATATCTAGTGTGTCTACCAAGATACGTCCCGTTTTTGATGCGTCTGCTTCCGGTCCGAATTCAGTCTCTCTAAATGACTGCATGCATACAGGCCCAAACCTGTTGCCGTTGTTAAGTAATGTACTCATGCGTTTCAGGAGGTACAAAATAGCGTTTAGTGCAGACATTGAAAAGGCGTTTCTCCAGATCTTGGTGAAACCTGAAGATCGAGATGCCCATCGTTTCCTCTGGAAAGTTGGTGACAAAATTCACGTTATGCGCATAGTCCGCGTACCGTTCGGCAATAAGGCCAGTCCATTTTTGCTAAATGCAACGATCCGACATCATTTGTCCAAGTATCCAGAATCAAATACAAAACAAGAACTGTCAGATAACATGTATGTGGATGATTGGTTATCGGGTGGTGACACCACCGAAAAGGTTCTGAGTCTGAAATCAGAAGCCATGAAGATCATGTCTGAAGCTGGCATGAATTTGTGTAAATGGTCGTCTAATAGTTCCGACATTGCTAAAAATTGTGAAAGACAATTTAAGGATAATACCATCGAGGTCGAGTCAGTTAAGGTCATTGGAATGCATTGGAATCCAAGGAAAGATTCATTTACCTTTGATAGTGAGGTAGTCGCGTCCAATTTGATAGTGACTAAGAGGTTAGTGCTCAGTTGCATTGCCAGGATCTTTGACCCTCTTTTGTTAATATCTCCGTTTATCATTACTGTGAAAATTTTGTTCCAGGATCTGTGGAAACTGGGAGTTTCGTGGGATGAAGAGGTCTCCGAGGGTATATGTCATGCATTCCGTTCTTGACTCAAATGTGTAACGGAGTTGAAGAAGTTGTCCATTCCAAGGTGTTATGTTGCAGTGTCTTGGGGAGATAAACAAAGAGTTGAATTGCACTGTTTCTGTGACAGTTCCATGCAAGCTTATGGCGCGGTCATATATCTAAGAGTTCTGGAGTCAGATAGTTCAGTGTCCTTGTCCTTGGTACTATCGAAGGCTACAGTTTGCCCGTTGAAACCCGTTACGTTACCTAGGCTGGAGTTGTTGGGGGCAGTTTTAGGGTCTAAGCTGCTTCGCTCTGTTATCAACTCACTGTATTTACTTGATATTGTCAAGTATTTCTGCTGGACAGACTCCTTGGTTACGTTGCAATGGATAAGAAGTGACCCAACTAGGTGAAAACCATTTGTTTGCAATCGGGTGGCTCAGATTCACGAAGTCACGGAACCAGTGGCGTGGAACCATGGTCGTGGTAAAGAAAATCCCGCTGATTGTCTTACCAGGGGTTTAACTGCAAAGGAGTTGATGGCCAACTCATTGTAGTATAGAGGTCCTCCTTGGTTGAAGGAATTTACGGGCGATACGAATGTCTCAGAATGTGCACCTTATGTAATCAGCGTTAGACTCAAAACGGTGGGGAGAATACACTAAGGCTGTTAGAGTTATGGCATGGGTCTTGCGCTTTATGAACAATGCTACCAAAAGAAAAGTGAGTAAAGATAAGAATCTCTCTGTTGAAGAGTTAGATGCCGCCAATACTCGTGTTGCTCTTGTTGCACCTCCAAGCCATTCATTTCTCACACGAAATCAATTGCCTATTGAAGAAGGAAAGGTTGAAGAAAGAATCGTTGCTGTACAAAATGAATCCGTTTCTAGATGACTCAGGGCTTGTTAGAATGAAGTGTCGTTTGGAGTTTTCTGAGTTAAGTCATGATGAGAAGTATCCGATTATTCTGCCGAAATGCCATTTGACTGTGTTGATTGTCCGCCGAGAACACGTTAGTTTGAAACATGCAGGTGTGTCACAAATGATGGAATCTCTTCGTAACAGATATTGGATCATAGATTTGAGGTCTCAAGGGTTAAACTTTATTGTGTCCGGTGTCAACGCTTTGATTCTGTAGAATGCAGTCAGGCCATGGCTCCACTTCCTGCCGAATGCTTGAAACGTTCATATGTTTTCAGCATTTGTGGTTTGGATTACGCTGGTCCGCTTTACGCGTCGGATGCAGTTAGAAAGAAGTTCTATATTTTGCTCTTCACTTGTGTGGTTAGGTCTGTCCATCTCGAACTATGTGAAAGCTTATCCTTGGGGGATTTCATGTTGGCCTATAAGAGGTTTGTTGCAATGCGTGGTCAACCAACACAGATTTTGTCAGACAACGCAAAGACATTCCAAGCAGCTCAGAGACTTATTGCTGATAATTCAACCGGTGACACCGTGAAGTGGTCATGTAATGCTCCCAGAGCTCCATGGAGGGGTGGAATTTGGGAAAGGCTCGTTAGATCTGTAAAACACTCACTGAAGAAAACTCTTGGGAATAGGGTGTTGAAAAGAAGTGAACTTGAAACGGCACTGGTCGAGGTCGAGTTCGTGATTAATAGTCGTCCGCTTACGTATGTTTCTGATGACCCGCAGTGTCAAGAGGTGCTTACTCCGTCACATTTTCTGTTGGGTCAGTCTGGTGGTCATAAACCCGTTGTCGGTGGTAAGGCACGTTCGCTTTCCAACATTTCATTGCGAGATGGTCATTTACAAATGAGCAGGCAATTTGGGAGTTCTGGTATAAGGAATATATCCGTAATCTCCCACTTGTTAAATATTCACCCAAAAGTTCACCAATAAGAGAAAATTCATTGGTCTTAATCAGAGAAGATAACTGTCCTAGGTTGCATTGGCATATGGCTCGTGTAATTCGCTTGTTGCCCGCGAGCGATGGTTTGGTAAGAACCATAGAGTTGAAAACTGCTACCGATGTTATCATACCACACGTCTAGATTCTTTTTTTTTTACATTGCACTTGAATATTTTTCCTTCTCCTTTTTTTATTTGCCGTTGGTGGAGATAACCAGTAGGTTAATGCAAACTGGTGTTAAGCAGTTAGGCTTTGTACTTGAAGTGTCTTTATTTATTTTTTTTTTATTTTTTATTATCTCTTTCCTATCTTTATTTGTATTAATGTAAACGTTCATTGACTTTGAATGAAAACAATAACATCATATGATTGTTATCATCGTGTACTGTTAAATCTTGAATGTGAATCTTGATTTTCACAATTTTTGTTTTTAAATTCTATTTTTAGATTTTTTGATACTTTTCCTTTAACTTTACTTTCGTCTGTTTGATTGAAGTTTAATGTAATTAAGTATTTCAAGGTGGGGAGTTAATGTTGAGAAAAAAAAAGTAGTGCCGGAATTGGTGACAGTGCTTGCGGAGAGTGAGGCGGAGAGAGGCGACTGAGTTGTCGAAAGGGACAGAGCTGTCCATCATTCTTCTTGTTCTAAATAAAGTTTTTTCTTATTCTCATTGGGTGTCTCTTGTCGAATTTGTGTAGTTATGGAAATTTCTATCTATCTGTAAATATTCAGAACAGTAACTATGTATTTTTTCTTGATAACAGGTAGATTAAAATCTCCGCTTAACTAGAGTTCGTTGTGGGGCCTAGGTTATCAATACAGCGTGTTATCTCAATCATATATTCCATAGTTGAATTTGCAGGTGTCCTGTACGTAGCGCCCACAGTGAGTAGGCCTTCTTATGTTTTGATATATACGAATACCGATTCCGATTTTGATTGGATGCCAAGCTTTGATACTGAGAGGTTCGTTGTTGTTGCAACCAGCACCACACGGTCCCCATCCCCTCTGTCTTTCCTGAAAACGTTGGATTCTGTTTCTGGTGGAAATATTTAACTGTCCTGCATTTCAGAATTTATCCATGTTTCAGTACCTATGATTATGTCTGGTTTTATATCTAATCAATTTCCAAAATTCGCGTAGTCTTGGAGCTCTACTTTGAAAGTTTATGGTCATAGTTGTAAACATGTTTCTTAGTTCAGCATTTCGATTAAGCTTAGTTTGCATGTTTTCTATATTAAGAGTGTTAATTTTGAGTTGGTCCTGTTATTTTTCTCTTTATATTATTTGACCTCGTGTTGGTCTTTCTTTTCCTCTTTGCTGTTATTGGTTTATTTTTAGATGTCGCGTTCTCATTAAAAAAAAAAAAAAATTAAGTCCAGCACACCATAAAAATGATCAGCCGATATCATTGTGTTTTGTTGATATGTTGATATGTTGTTTTCTATTGGTATGGTGTTGTGAATACCGTTGACTGGAATGTTTATCAGAGACCGTGGAAACCGTTGTCTGGTCGATTAGAATTAAAAGGTGGAGGCCTGTGACCTAATTGAATATTTATTATTCTTCAATTTCGCACACCAACACGACTAAGTTGTAATCACTAGCTATTGTTACCAATGGTACCAATGCGATTCTGTGTCATTCCACATTTTGGCGTAACACGGGTAAAAAATAGAGATGACACATCGTGACTAAAAATCTTTTTGGCTGGGTAGTGGATTTTTTGAATTCTCTTGAGCAGTTTTCAATCGAAGTCATCTAGTTTATCTTCTTCGCTTTTTGCTGGTGCCCATGTTCCACAGTTGCAAATAAGTATTGATTTAGCAAGGCTTTTGTATATCTTTATTTTGGTTTTTCTTTTCATTTTTTTTCTGAGCCATGCGTGTGTCAACTTATTGAGAGCGGATGTCAACACATCTTCTTTGTCTCCAATTAACCATCACATTTTTTTGTCTATTACCGCTTGGTCGTCTTCGTCAAATTTCGTAAATGATTGAATTAGTTCTCCCTGATAGTAGGTACTGGTTCTAATCAGTCTTTATAACCAACGAATTCATGGTATGTAGGAACGATCACAAATCTTGATTTTTTATAATATTGGAACTACATTGTTACCGCCCAAGTACTCATTATTTTTTCAAATTATAGTGACACAATGAATATCGCAAAGAGCTTTTTTGTTCCAGATCTCAAATTTACGTGAATATAATAACAGAGACTCAAACCAGGGATATTTAGATTGCAGTAAAAAATATCGTCATATCAAACATCGCAAGGAATATGTAGTAATTGCGGATTTGACAAAATTAATAATCTCTTATAATTTTATAGATTTAGAACTTTTCCTTGAATTTTTATCCTTTGTTACGATAATAAAAATAGTTTCAAAGTAATACCAATATAATATTTGTCTTTTGGAACATTTTACACAAGTATTAGACTACAGATAGAAAATGAATTATAATGTTCCTTTCCATAAATAATATAATGTAATAAAAAACTAATTATACAAACGAATTAAAGATCCGTGAAAGTGTTATAAAACAGTGTCAGAGAAATACAAGCAAAGCCTCTCTCCCCAAAATAAACAGAATGTCTTGGAAAAGGATATAACCTCATACCTCCTTATTACCGATCAGACATGTGACCATTACACCATAGAGATTACAATATTAAGATCATTTACAAGGGTACGCGTTTTTTGGTGTGAGCTGTCGCAATCATTGAACGCGAGAGGTTGAGGACAAAGACATTCGAGGTTGGTTGTTTATATTTTTTGGATTGTTCTCTTTAAATTGCCAGACGCTGTTTCATACACAGTTTAATTTTCAGATCTTAATTTTACACCAGTGCATAATCCTTATTTTGTCACAGAAATCCAGTGATTTAGCAGAATCAAACCGTCGACAAATGAGTTTCATTAAATATAAAATGCATTTGAATTAACTATTGAAATTGAAAACCCTTGACGGGTAGAAAATATGAATAATGGTTTTATATATAACCTAAACATCCACATTTATAGGTCTCTGTCGTACTTTAAAAATCACGACATAACAAAATCAGTGTGAAAAAAATAAAATCGGGGCTACATCTGCTTCATCAAAAATAATCCTTAAGGAACTTCAGTCTTCAGCAATTTCCGAAAGATGATAAATATTCACAGGAGGTGTCCGAGGAGTGAGTGGAAGAATGGAGGGAAAAGGCGTTCTTACCAGCGAAAATGAATTTTAAGGTGGAACCATTTAGGATATAGAATGATCTTATTTTTCGAGTGGATTTTCATTTTTTTAATTAGTTCTTGCAAATATTCCGGTGCCAATGCTATTTTTCCAGTGGTGGTATGATATTGTTTTATTTTGCACTAACTTATTCTGGAACACAGTATTTTTTTCGTTATTGACGGAGGATCAAGCAGCAAGAAGTAGTCTAAACGTTTTTTGTTTTTTTTTTTGTTTTGTTTTTTATAAGACAATTCAATAAAGACCCTGCTGAAAATAGTATGCTTATTTAGGTACTCACTAAGAAACACATAGGGTTTAAGCTGATAGTTTGGTTTCCACCAAATCTTCCAAGATACGACGTACACCTGCAATGATAAAATTGAACATTTAAATTAAAGAAAGCATGCTTATTTAAAAGTGCAACTGATTTTTTTAGAAGGACCGAATCAAATTCTCAAATAAGAGAGAACTCTCTTTTGTAAAAATTTGGAAATTATTTCAAATTATGCTTGTTGCATATAATCGGCAGTTGAATAATTTAACAAGTGAATTAAAAATTATAAATCTGAAACTGAGGGAATGGTATTGACGGTTGCCTGGCGATCCCAGGCACTAGAGCCATGCACAGTGGTTCCCAAAATATGTTTCATATCCCCAGGCTTCCAATTGATTATAATTGTGTGATATTATTAAATTGGTTTCAGTGTATCTTGAAAATTGATACCAGTCTTCCGATGGACTGGATACATACCATGTGAAACTGATCTTCTGGGTTCAGTGTGAGAGAATCTAAATTCTCGACTAAATAAATGCTGGTCGTCAATGCAGATAATCCACCATCGTCTATTATACCCCAAATCCGTAAAATCTCCCTATACATCCTGCTACTAGAACAGTTATGAATCATTGAGAATTCTCTGAAAGACTGGTTACACACTTGCAAGGATATTTAACCCTCTCATTACCAAGCATAGAAATCTTCTTGACGTTTTTTTTGGATCAAACCAGCTCTTTTATCATTCAGACTTGTTTTGTAAATCACACACTTTAGAGAAAACTGATTTATTATAGCTATAAAAAACTTGACACCCCGTTGCAGAATTCACTTTGTTGATCAATATTATGCATAGAATGTATTTGTTGGGGGGGGATTGGTTGTTGAGATTGGAGTAATAATAGACTTTGAAGTGCCGCTTTGTTTTCAATTTTTTTTTTTCTAATGCCTTCATG
The DNA here is from genome assembly GCF_034508935.2 of Berghia stephanieae. Lineage (NCBI taxonomy): Eukaryota > Metazoa > Mollusca > Gastropoda > Nudibranchia > Aeolidiidae > Berghia > Berghia stephanieae. Next base: position 62,892 of record NW_027623067.1, read on the forward strand.
ATAGACAATGGTATAGCAAAAATAAGAGTTACTAGTGGCTAATGATTCAGTAGATGCGTAGAAGTTAATTAATCATTCTTTTTGCCATTAAAACTGGATCAAAATGGATGAAAAGTTGAAGTGTATTTTTCTGTTTTTGTTTCTTTGTTATTTTTCTTCACTCGAGAAGAGATGTAAATGTAAGACGAGAAAAAAAAGCAAATAAAGAGATCAATATTTCTTTTTTAGAAATAATTGCACTTTGTTTTTGGTGAGATTTGTGATACATCAGTATGCACAATTCTCGCCTCTCAAGCTAAGGGAGTTAATCAAACATAATAATCCGGTAGTGCAGGGGCAATTAACCACGCCTCTTAACCTTAACCCCCTTTGACCCCGGTCATGAACGGATTCTGACATTCATGTCGGTTTCTTTCTTAATCTTACACTGTGACGATGGCAGTCAGCGAGCTCCCTGAGGATGTTTTTCAAAGTTATTTACCATATCAATTGACATATCCGTAAAAATCACGAGTTTAACCTTTTTGCCTAGAAAGTTATGTCGATAATGTTTAAATATTTAAATAGGAGAACGAAATTTTTGATGTGATTGCATCTGTTTACCGAAGCCAACGGAAGAGCCAGAAGCCCCACGACGTGAGTTTTGAAGTAAAGGTAAAGAAGACAGTGGATGCCTACTGCTGATGGAAAGCTGGGTAAGTGTTCAATTTTAGCTGAGCTTCATTTTTAAAAGTACTGTTTAAAGCCAAAATCCATTTATATTCGTCTGTGCATCGTCCTCTTCTGCAAGGTGTAAATTATAACGACGCTAAGTCATCTCATCAATCAGGCATATGGGTGGGGAAACAAAATTAATTTCATTGAAGAAATCTTAATGTTAAGTGTCGGTTATGTCTTTTTCATTTTAGTCTTCATGAAGTCAGTTTTGTAGAAAGCTTTACTACATAAAAAGGGGGTGGGGTGAAAGTAAGTAAAGGGAGAACAAAATAGTTGTACTTTCATGTGTAGGCACATGGAGATGGAGTTGTGTTCTATGCGTGTGCCCCCTGTTGTTTGCATTGACTCGGTAGAGCATCGGCTAAATCCGATTATTTAATAATATATATATATATATATATATATATATATAATATATATATATATATATATTGTTTTATTGATAATGAAACATACGTGCCCTTACTATTTTTATTAAATCACCGGTACACGATTATCAGGATTACTAATAGTAGCTAGTTCATGATGACAATGATGACTATTCTATTTTTAGAAATTTAAAATGATTTTAATTTCCATCACATTAACTTGCCTCTCTGAGTTTATAACTGCCAAAATGATAGAAAAGCTTTTCCTGTTTACATCGATTCCATTATTTATTGTATTATTTATTCTCAAACATATCTATTGTTATTATTATCATCCTTATTATTATTATTATTATTATTATTATTATTATTATTATTATTATTATTATTATTATTATTATTATATTATTATTATTATTATTATTATTATTATATTATTATTATTATTATTATATATTATTATTATTATTATTATTATTATTATTTATTATATATATTATTATTATTATTATTATTATTTATTATTATATTATTATTATATATTATTATTATTATTATTAATAATATTATTAATATTATTATTATATTATTATTATTATTATATTATTATTATTATTATTATTATTATTATTATTAATTATTATTATTTTTATTATTATTATTATTATTATTATTATTATTATTATTATATTATTATTATTATTATTATTATTTTATATTATTATTATATATTAGTATTAGTATTAGTATTATTATTATATTATTATTATTATTATTATTATTATTATTATTATTATTATTTTAATATGTATTATTATTATTATATTATTAATTATATTTTTTTATTATTATTATTATTATTACATTTTTTTGTTCATTTTTTTTGTGTGTATAACTTTCGGTGCTGTGAAAGGGGCATTAATCAGACTGAAATTTTGATAATAATTGTTGTTCATTTAAAAATGTGTTAGCCCTGTGGTGTCTACAAAATATGAGTGTTAAATGTTTAATTTATCACGTCATTAACGTGTGAGATGTTGACAAGGGAGGTACGTGCGGTGGAAGGAAGAGGAATAGGGTTATTGTCATTGTGCATTTCAAAAAGGGATTGACATTCGTTTAACAATTAACAGATCAATTGTTACTTCTCACATTGTTGACCCCGTAAAGTGAACATGGGTGCAATCTTTCACAATATATTTTCAAAATGTTAGTAACATAACAAATCCATTATTACCACTCTATTCTACTTTCATGTCCGATTGTTATAGCATTGCTTGTAACTGCTGTACATTTTATGAATATTTTATTTCATTAAATTTGAAGTTTATTTCCTTTTAATAACTTCGTAGTTTCATAGTTCATGACAATGTAAAAATCTGTGCTAATATAACAATGAATGATGTGTAACATTATGATAAATTCCATTCCGGATCAATAACGTAGATATTATCTTGAACGGTTATAGTTTGTGATGGATACAAATTAATTGATATAATGAGAATAAATGTAATGGTATTGATATTGGGTTTTGAATGCTGGCATAACTATAGATACTAGTTTCAGTGCTAATAAGCTAAAAATAAATGACGAATTCTTACAACCTGTTAGTCACGCATGGATGGGAGAAAATAACAAAAAACATTAACATTTTACGACTATTATTACATATAGTAAAAACATTATTTTTTGAATCAATTATATAAAAACACAAAAACGTGATCTTTTGTATTGCGCATTATACAGCCAACGTGCTCAAAGCGCTGTAGAATGGGTTCCCAGTCATCAGCTTTACTTAATAAGTATGGCGAGATATGAGGCCATTTAGGGGATAAAGTGATATACTCAGACACAGACGACGCTGTTATGGGCCAGGTACTCATTTTACAACTTCGGTGAGAGAATGTGAGTAAATAATTTTCCCAAGGACTCAACGATTTTCATAACACGACTCGAAACCAGAATCTTACGCTAAGAAAACGAATGTCATAATAAATAACCACATAACGACACATTATATTAAATTAAATGTTTAATTGTTTTAAAATGATTGCGAATCTCACTCTATTCAAATATATTAACATGTTCATACCAGCTCCACCTGCATTCCTTAGGTGTGTTCACTTACGGAAGTAAAGACATCCTCTCTCTCTCTCTCTCCCTCTCTCTCTCTCTCTCTTTCTCTCTCTCTAACTCTCCTCTTTCTCTCTCTCTCTCTCTCTTTCTCTCTCTATCTCTCTCTCTCTTTCTCTCTCTCTCTATCTCTCTCTCTCACTGTCGCCCTCTCTGACTCTAAATCTATCTATCTTGCTCTGTCTGTCTTTCTGTCTGTCTCTGCCTATCTATATTTATCTCTATTTGCTTACAAAATTGTGATATTGTTTACAATTGCATTTTTAATTGTTTTAAAACCGTTGTGATTCTAATTCTATTAAAATTGATTAACTAGTTTATTTCAGCTACTCTTATATTCTTTTGTGTGTTTACTTACGAAGATGAGCCACCCACTCTTTCTCTGTCTCTTTATCTCTCTCTGTCTCCCTCTCTCTCTCCCTCTATCTCTACCTCTCTCTCTGTGTCTCTGACTCTCTATCTATATATCTCTGCCTGACTGTCTGTCTGTCTCTCATGTATGTCTTTCTGTCTGTCTCTGTCAATCTATCTCTATCCCTCTGTGCTTACCAAATTGTGATATTGTAGCCATGAGACATCTATCTAAGGTTTCTTTTTATTTGACAGGCCCCATTTTTTGGCACAAGTGATGATAATGGTATTGGTGATGGAAATGGCGTTGATATTTGTGCTGATGTTGGCAAAATGCAGATACTGGCAATGCTTGAAACATTGTTGATATTAGTATTGTTAGGGGTAACCTTGTTGATATTGTATATTGTTGGTGGTAACCGTATTGATATTGGTATTGTTGGTGGTAACCGTTTTAATATTTGTATTGTTGATAACAGCAATGTTAAGTTCATGTAATGACCAAACGAAAATTTCGGAAAAATGATCAAGAACAAAATTTGGCGATAGATCGTTTGCTATTTTCGGCCCCAATATTTGAAATGAACTACCACGTGGTCTGAGGGATTGTAAGTCTTTACCTGCCGTTTATAAAGAATCTCAACACACATCTTTACTTGATTTGTTTCCCTTGACATTATGAATCCTTGTTTTTGTCTATGAATTATTATTTTTTCCCCTCAAAATTGATAATTTGTATTGCAAAGTGACCAGAGCTTGTGTTTTACACGAGAAAGAGCGATGTATAAATGTGTATTATTATTATTATTATTATTATTATTATTATTATTATTATTATTATATTATTATTATTATTATTATTATTATTATTATTATTATAACATTTTTTTTTAAACGTGAATTAGTTTCGGTGCTGTGAAATGGGCGATAAGCGGAGTGAAATTTTGAGAATAATTTAAATTTATTTTAAAATGTGTTAGCCCTGTGGCGTCTACAAAATATGAGTGTTAAATGTTTTATCACGTCATGAACGTGTGAAATGTTGACAAGGGAGGTACGTGCGGTGGAAGGAAAAGGAATAGGGTTATTGTCATTGTGCATTTCAAAAAGGGGATGGCATTTTTACAACAATTAACAGATCAATTGTTACTTTTTACATTGATGACCCCGTAAAGTGAACATGAGTGCAATCCTTCACAATATGTTTTCATAATTTCAGTTACATTACAAATACATTATTACCACTCTATTCTACTTCCATGTCCGATTTTTATAGCAACGTTTGTAACTGCTATACATTTTATGAATATTTTATTTCATTGTATTGGAAGTTTATTTCCTTTTAATTGGCTTCGTAGTTTCATAGTTCATGACAATGTAAAAATCTGTGCTAATAAACAATGAATGATGTGTAACATTATGATAAATTCCATTCAGGATCGACAAAGTATTGATAATCTTAAACGATGTTAGTTTTTGATGGAAACAAAATAATTGATATAGATGATAATCAATGTAATCGTATTGATATCGTGTTTTGAATGCTGGAATAATTATAGATAATAGTTTCGGTGCCATTAAGCTAAAAACAAATGAATGATACTTACGAACTGTTAGTCACACATGGATGGGAGAAAATAACCCAAAAAAACCATTAACATTTTACGACTGTTATTACATATAGTAAAACATTTTTAAAAAATCAATTATATAAAAACAAAAAACGTGAACTTTTGTATAGCGCATTAGACAGCCAACGTGATCAAAGCACTTTAGAATGTGTTCCCTGTCACCAGCTTCACCTAACAGGTAGGGCGAGAAACGAGGCCATTTA
>NW_027623067.1:73294-98294 GCF_034508935.2 Berghia stephanieae
AATCAATGGGTGATTAGAGGGGATCTTTTCGTGACTTTTGTTCTCCTCGGTACTAGCTTCTCTGCAGTGTCCCGGTTTACTTTTATGAGTTTCTCATATCGTTCACTTGGATACTCTTCTCCCGTACAAAGTCCTGTGAATCTATTCCTCACCTTATAGTTATTGGTTTCTGTATAGTTGAGTCTTTTAGAGAGGACCAGTCATACTTCACATTTCATGGTGTTGATTTGCAATTTCGAAGACTCAAGCGAATTGTGGCAAAAAAAGGACGGTGATCTCCTCCTAGGCTACTGAGGCTACTGAATGTTTCGATATTGTGGACTGAGTTCTTCCACTTTCTGTTCACTAGAATGTAGTCAATCTGTGTTTTTTCTACCATTCATGGCTGGCATGTATGTCCATGGCTCCTCTTTCTTCTTTTCCTCAGCGTGTTTGTGATAACAGATTTCTTTAGTTGGAATGTTCTAGGATGAAAGAGCCGTGCTATTGGTGCTTTCATGGTACGTGAATAGTGCATCCTTTTCACCAATATGAGCATTGAAATCACCACACTCAAATAGGAAGTTGTGCTTAGGAATCTATTGCAGGTTTCTGAGAGTTTGTTATAATGCATCTCGCAGTCTACACTTCCCTCAACCGGCGCGTAGTTTGATATCACTATTATGGTAGGATTTCCCATTAAAGGTAGTTACCATTCTCCTCATATTGACAGAGTTGACTTCAGCTAGAGATTTCTCTGTTTGTTTGTTGGTAGTGATAAGAGTTCATTTCTCCTACCTCAGGTATTTGACAATATCGTCATCCTTGGTATGAACATCTTGTGACCTGATATGACGAGTTCTTTTCTTTTGTACTCATCCTTTAAAGTTCTTGTGTTGAGAGTATCAACTTGCTTGTATTCTTTATATTTTAAGAATCCTTTAACCCTTCGGAAATCGGTGACGTCCCCATTCCTTGCGCGTTTGGGGATGCCACGTCATGAGCAGTACTAGTACTAGCCTATGAGCCTTGATTGATAAAGGCAGGGCTTGGTTGTAGCTTCTTGATTTGGGTTTCGGTTGATATTTAAATACATGGGGCGCAACTCCACATGTCAGTTTATTTTCAATGTTCATTCTTCTAGATGAAGAGCTGCCAGTGTTCACGATATCCATCTTCCTGGGATTGGATTTCAACTTTTCCTTCTCCTCCACCATCCATTACCGATCTGTCCCCTGCTACTTTTTTTTTAATTCGTAGCTAAGCTTTATATCTAAAACCTATTCCCCTAACCGTAACCTCGGGACGCGTCGAACGGGAGATGGTCTTCCACAAACATACAAACCACTAAAACTAGTACAACAACTACTACCACTACTACTGCTACTACTACTATAAACTACTATACTACTACTACTACTACTACTACTACTACTACTACTACTACTACTACTACTACTACTACTACTACTACTACTACTACTCTACTACTATTACTACTATTACTACTACTACTACAACTACTATTACTTACTACTACTACTACTACTACTACTACTACTACTTACTACTACTACTACTACTACTACTACTACTATACTACTACTACTGCGACTACTAATTTATTATAATAATTAATAAAAATAATAATAATAATAATAATAATAATAAAATAATAATAATAATAATAATAATAATAATAATAATAATATAACAATAATATAATAATAATAATAATAATAATAATATAATAATAATAATATTAATAATAATAATAATATTAAATAATAATAATAATAATAATAATAATAATATAATCGTAATATCATAATAATACTACTACAAGTACACTACTACTACTACTACTACTACTAACTTCTATACTACTACTACTACTACCACTACTATTACTACTACTACCACTACTACTACTACTACTACTACTACTATACTACTACTACTACTACTAATACTACTACTACTACTACAACTACTACTACTATACACTACTACTACTACTACTACTACTACTACTACTACTAATACTCTACTACTATTACTACTACTACTACTACTACTACTACTACTACTTACTACTATACTACTACTACTACTACTACTACCAATGCTATTACTACTACCCAGAATAGTTAACTGGTTTTACAGGCGTCATGTCTCGTCTAACACGTACAATGTTGTTATGCTCTTTTACTTTCATTAGCCTTAGATACTCAAAGAACTCTAAGCTCCATACTTACGTGTTATGTAGAATCGTGTTTTGTTCCTTAGGTTCTCTGTTTCCATTGAATCTCTCGCATTGTTGGTGTCATGTTCTTGTGTAATTTAATGCCAAATAAAAATGGTGTAAAATTAGTACAAATATTATAAAAAATAGAATAACTATATCTATTGAAATATCAATTCATATAACATGGTGATCTGAGTTTATATCAACTCCGGCTTCAGGCACAATTTAGCTATAAGCACCGCTCGAACGCGACACATATTATTTTTTTTTTTCTTTTTTGATATGCCCCTTTATCAGATTGATGACCAATTAAGACTCGATCTAGAAGCAAGCCCAATATTCAGACAATAGCTATAAACATTACATAAATATAATAAAATGTATAAATATAGAATACAATCTTACATTATTTTTTAAACTACAATTGATTGACAATCAGATTTAATCAAAATTATCTGTGAGTAAAGTATTGTTCACATCTCGCTTGTTTCTTTATTTTCATGCACAAAACAATTGATATATGCGTAATAACACGGATATTATGTGTCCGTAATTTAAAAAAAAAACGTTATAAGCGATTGCGATGATAAAAATTTTGATAGATAGTTATGAAAATTTACGACAAGAACAGCCATATGTTAATTTTTGGTCAATGAATTACCCCCCCCCCCCCCCTTCCAACATCCCTTCCACGCCTGAACATTGGGAATTAAAATGGCACTTATGTGATGGCAAACCTAATCAACTTGTTGACGCACGTGCTAAGACGGTAGCACGACCATCCAGCATATTTGGAATATAGAAATGGAATAGATGTTATATAATATGGATAGACCCCCCACACCCACGTACAAAGACTGTCTTTGCGATAAAGAAGCACTTGTGCGTTGTGAAGGTCGCTTAAACGATAAATAAACACATATATGATCAGTAACTCACTCTCTCTCTCTCTCTCTCTCTCTCTCTCTCTCTCTCTCTCTCTCTCTCTCTCTCTCTTCCGAAAAGAATATTTTTAAAATGTAGAAGAATTCTACTTTTTTATTAAGTGATGTATCATTCTATAAGGGGTTAGTGAAAACACTAATTGATTTTTTAAAACATATCATTTTCACAACCACATATTAGCTTCCTACAATTCCTACACCTTATGTGTGTATCATTATGACTGTGATAAATCAAAAAAAAGATGTAAACTACAGTGTTGTTTATCCAGACTATTGAATTCATGTTAAGTTAATGAGGCCAGCGTAACTTCCATTTGTTTACTCATGCTATTTAAAACGATTTTATATGGGCGCTAGCATTATCTACGCTACATAAGATATTTCGTAGTCTATTACAGAGTTATAGTTGCTCACCGAACGGACACCGAACGAACGACTTACCGATCACGTGATCAGTTTTTTCTCGCGTCCTCTCGTCTAATCTAGTCACTCCGGAATATAAAGAGGAGGCGGAGCTAATATGATATAACGCAATGAAAGTTCTGTCCGATGACGGGTGGGGGGATATCACCTCTCCAAAACTTACCTTATTATATGAGATCTTGAGATTCTTATCCAATCATCGATTGCTCGTTTGACAGTTCGCTTGTGAACAGTTAGGAGACCATCTCTTGATTTATGGGCAGGCGGCTTTGCGTAAAGGCGGTGAGTGCTGTATACATCAAAGTGTACGCTGACCGATGGGTAAATAGTGATTGTGTAACCAAAAAGCCCTGCCGACTCGACTGCAAGGTCTTGTATGTAATAACTGCGTCACCATATCAACGTTCAGGAATTAATTAGTGAGGACTCTCAGTATATATATATATATATATATATATATATATATATATATATATATATATATATATATATATATATATTAAAAAAACAAACAACGCTTTTGAATCACACGAGATACATCAGTGTGCTCGTCGCATTGAGAATTGAAAAAACGAGATATAAATCAAGAAAACCGACCGGAAAATAAAGAAACTATCATTAAATTAAAAAAAAAATTGAGCAATATTTTTTTTCAAAATCAATCTACTAGAAATATTTTTTATTTCTAAACCTATTTTTGTGAAACAAAGATAAATGTTCTCCTTTTTGCAAGCTGTTCAACAGTGTGGTTTTCAAATTTATCGTATACGTAATCATTTGGAAGCTCCCGAGAAAGGTAATTTTGTGTAATCTCTTTCAGACACGCGCGCGCGCACACACACACACACAAACACACACACACAAAACATATACAAACAATACATATCCCTGGTCATCTATTGCCTATATTATTAATGTTAATATATACATCCTATGCTGATTGTCACTACCACCCCCCCCCCCCACCCCCAACCATTTCCACCATCCAAGTACCAGCGGCCTTTTCTCTTTGATTTCGTATCATGGTCTACCCGAAGCCCAACACCTCGATCCTTTGTGGGTCAACCCCCCCCCCCCCTCCCCCACCTCCCCCACCTTCGCCCGTAATCAATTTATAATTTTCTCTCTGTATAGAGCGCCACGTGCACAATTATATACTATTGAATGACACTGACCTTGCCCCTCCCCTAACACAAGACAACAGCAACCCAAGCTATCCTCTATCACGTGACCTTAGATCCGATGCTGCATACCGCTTGAGAGTCTTCACTATCCAGATCTCGTTCATGGTCACGTGGGAAGGCTATATCCGTTCGGGTTCGGCGTTCGGCGTCTCGTTCGACCCGATTTCGTTAAAAAGCCTAATGTTAGTTGCCTTGTTTAACCGTACGTCCCTTGTAAACGTGTGCGTTAGGTCAGTAATTAATGCAACTTGAAGCTAACATAATTATTATAAGATTATGACATCATTACGGTTAAACTTAATACAAGACTACTACTACTACTACTACTACTACTACTAATACTACTACTACTACTACTACTGCTGCTGCTACTACTACTACTACTACTACTACTACTACTACTACTACTACTACTACTACTACTACTACTACTAGATGCATTGCAAAATCCTAGATAAGCTGAAAGAACAAGAAATAGGAGGAGGAGAAGGAGAAAGAATGGAGGAGGAGAAAAGAAGAAGAATAAAAATAATAGTAATAATAATAATAATAATAATAATAATAATAATAATAATAATAATAATAATAATAATAATATAATAATAATAATAATAATAACAATAATAATAATAAATAATAATAATAATAATAATAATAATTAATAATAATAATAATAATAATAATAATAATAATAATAATAATAATAATGATAATAATAATAATAATAATAAAAATAATAATAATAATAATAATAATAATAATAATAATAATAATAATAATAATAATAATAATAATAATAATAATAATAATAATAATAATAATAATAATAATAATAATAATAATAATAATAATAATAATAATAATAATAAGCTGTTTTTTTTTTACTCTACCCTTTCCATGCATGGCATATCGATAAATTATGTAAGACTTTATACGTCGAGTTAAAAAAAAATCACAGTTGGCTAATTTTTTTTTTTAGATTAAAAGCAATTCAAACCATCATTTCTTCTTTGACGTTTCTTAGACTTGATGACTGCAACACGCTCATGTATTATATTCTAAATAATTTTCTCAGCAAACGGCAGCGCATTAAACATCAGGCCTAAAAATTAGTTTTGAAAAGGAACAACGGTGATCATGTCACACATTTGTTTCGACTCATCACTGGCGTCCTGTTAGATTTGGGATTACGTATAACATTTCTGTAATGTGCTATAATCATATTAAGGAAACTTCTCCAGCCTATAATATATCAGATTTAATAACTATTTACAATCCCTCACTTTATTTAAATTCTAACTCTCAATTACGATTATGTGTTCCTAAAAAGGATCTAAGACCTATGTTGATCGTGCATTTATTCAAGTTGCTCCAGCTGTCTGGAGCAGGGTTGTGGACTCCCAGTAATCTTTTTTTTTAATTGCTAAATGCCATCATCTTCATCATCATCATCATCATCATCATCATCATCATCATCATCATCATCATCATCATCATCATCATCATCATCATCATCATCATCATCATCATCATCAAGTGCCAGGCCTGTTGCAGACATCGGCGATCATGTCCCTCCAACCATATCTATCTTCTGATCATCTCAATGCCTCGTTTCCCTGTTTTTCCTCCACCAATCCATCCGTTCAGATTGTCAGTGTAATCTATCCTCTGTCTCGCTATTCTTTTCTCCCCAGCATCTTTACCCGTAAGTACATTTTTTTTCAATTCCATGTCCGATAATTTTTAACTGTCTTTTTCTGATGGTTAAGATTCTAAGAATTCGTTTAAAGAACCTAATTAAGCTCATTGTTCAATGATGTCCACATTCGGTGGCTCCCGGTTTCTTTGGTAACATTACAAATGCCATGGCTCTGTATGCACGTTTTGGTGCATGTGTATGCGTGTGTGTGTGTGTGTGTGTGTCTGTGTGTGTGTGTGAGTCGTTGTGAGGGTATGTGTGTGTGTGTGTGTCTCAGCTTGCATAAATGAGTATGCATGTGTACAAAATGTATATAAAGATGTTTTACACTTTTGTGCGGCTAGTGATGTTCCGTCAACGGGATTAATAATAAATAATAATAATAATAATAATAATAATAATAATAATAATAATAATAATAATAATAATAATAATAATAATAATAATAATAATAACAATAACAATAATAATAACAATAATAATAATAATAATAATAATAATAATAATAATAATAATAATAATAATAATAATAATAATAATAATAATAATAATAATAATAATAATAATAATAATAATAATAATAATAATAATAATAAGAAGAAGAAGAAGAAGAAGAAGAAGAAGAAGAAGAAGAAGAAGAAGAAGAAGAAGAAGAAGAAGAAGAAGAAGAGAAGAAAGAAGAATAAGAATAATAATAATAATAATAATAATAATAATAATAATAATAATAAAAGAAGAAGAAGAAGAAGAAGAAGAAGAAGAAGAAGAAGAAGAAGAAGAGAAGAGAAGAAGAAGAAGAAGAAGAAGAAGAAGAAGAAGAAGAAGAAGAAGAAGAAGAAGAAGAAGAAGAAGAAGAAGAAGAAAGAAGAAGAAGAAGAAGAAGAAGAAGAAGAAGAAGAAGAAGAAGAAGAAGAAGAAGAAGAAGAAGAAGAAGAAGAAGAAGAAGAAGAAGAAGAAGAAGAAGAAGAAGAAGAAGAAGAAGAAGAAGAAGAAGAAGAAGAAGAAGAAGAAGAAGAAGAAGAAGAAGAAGAAGAAGAAGAAGAAGAAGAAGAAGAAGAAGAAGAAGAAAGAAGAAGAAGAAGAAGAGAAGAAGAAGAAGAAGAAGAAGAAGAAGAAGAAGAAGAAGAAGAAGAAGAAGCAGAAGAAGAAGAAGAAGAAGAAGAAGAAGAAGAAGAAGAAGAAAGAAGAAGAAGAAGAAGAAGAAGAAGAAGAAGAAGAAAAGAAGAAGAAAAGAAGAAGAAGAAGAAGAAGAAGAGAAGAAGAAGAAGAAGAAGAAGAAGAAGAAGAAGAGAGAGAAAGAAGAAGAAGAAGAAGAAGAAGAAGAAGAATAAAAAAAAGAAGAGAGATATCTTAAAACAAAGGAATTATAGCGTTAATAATGAAGATCTGATTGTTGAATAACTAGAACATTTGTAATTATTGTTTGAATGAATATCTGATAGTTTAACAAATTAAAATTTTGTAATCATTGGTTTGAATGAGAAAAGATAAAAAAACAAAAAACGTAAATGTTTTCAACACTATTCTTACCATTACATCCAGGTTGTAAACCGAAACTTTGACTCATCAAGAACATGAGTCCTGCCAGAAGCAGCTGAAGATTGGAAAAAGATTAAAAATTACGATGAAAATAAATAAGATGAAAACAATACAATGATAGAGATCGAACTTTTGTATTTCTGGAAATTTTATATCAATTATTGGTGAGTTTTTACTGCATATTCATATAATTTTTACTGATTTATTACGACTTGTTTTGTGTAATAATAAGATTTTTACAATATTTTTGATCATTTTAGCTTTTTGGAGTCCCATTGAAATTTAGTCAACATGTCGAAACCCTATGGTCACTACATTAACAACAACAATGTTTTTGACGAATGTCCAACTATCGACAATGATTGAAACAACCAAACTGGAGACTTCTTTTACACATTCTTCGTCTTGTTTTGTTTCTCGTTGAGGTAATCGAGAAAAAATATCTGTGTTACAGTTCTCTTCTGTTTTTCGAAATTGAATTTCATATTGGGAAGCACTTAGTTCCATAGACCATCTCTGCATTCTTGCTGCCGCCATTGCTGACATGCAATTTTAGGTCCAAATAATTTCACCAGAGGCTTGTGGTCAGTGAAAAGTGCAAAATGTCTGCCACATAGATATTGGTGAAATTTGCGTACTCCAAACATGATGCCTAAAGCTTCATTCTCGATTCAGTCTTTGTAAGGGATCTTGATGCAAACGAAATGGGCCTTTCTTCTCCATTTCGCATAATGTGAGATATTACAGCTCCGATTCCCTTTGTACTCGCATCGGTTGACAATCGAATAGGCAATTCTAAATTAAAATGAGTTAGGACCTTTTGTGAAACTAGAAGTTCCTTGACTGCTTTGAATGATTTCTCACAGTCATCCGACCAGAATCAAGATACGTCCTTTTGCAAAAGTTCGTGTAGTGGTTTCAATGTCCCTGACAAATTTGGTAGAAATTTAGAATAATACTTAAATAAAACTCCACCTTGAAAACTTCGTAGTTCTTTTACATTTTCAGGCTTAGGCGCATTGATCATGACTTCGACTTTGTTTTCATGAGCATGTAATCCATTTTTATCGATTGTGTGACCAAGGTAGTCAATTCTGTCAACCATGGATTTACATTTTTCTTTGTTGAGCCTTACTCTATTTTTCTCCAACATTGTAAGTACTTTGTCTAAATTTGCAAGATGCTGCTTTTCATTACACCCAGTCAACTGTATGTCATTAATCACAATTTGAACATTGTCTATTCCCGCAAGAATTTCTTCCATGTCCTTTTGGAAAAGTGCTGGTCCTGATGGCACTCCATATGGAAGTCGGTTGTACTGAAACAGTCCAATATGAGTATTTATTGTGACAAGCTTTTTACTTTCTGAGTCCATGGCCATTTGATGATAAGCCTGACTCAAATCCAACTTTGAGATTTTTTTTCCACGTGAAAGCGTTGCAAATAGATCTTGTGCCGTTGGCAGAGGGTAATGATCTACTTTCATTGCAGAATTCATTGTCACTTTAAAGTCACCACACAGTCTTACTTTACTATCCAGTTTTGGTATAACTACAATAGCTGCTGCCCATTCACTATGAGTAACTTATGTGATTACTTTGTCTTTTTTAAAAAAAAATTGTATGTGTTTTTCAACCTTCTACATAAAACGTATGGAATCGGTCTTGGTTTGAAGAATTTGGGTTGTGCATTATCTTCCATAGTAATTTTTTTTACCGTCGCCCCTTTCATTTCTCCCAACTCAGTTGTAAAAAGTTGTTTGTATTTTTCTAATATGTTGTCCAGTGAGTTATAAAAATGAAAAGTATTAGAAATCTTAATTTTTAGTTTAGAAATCCAATCTCTTCCTAGAATGATATGTTCATGCGGTATATTTGCGACAATGAGTGGACGTTTTTCTGTTTCGCCTGTATAACGAACCTTAACATTAAAAATATCTTCTCCTTTGAGGGGAGTAGTTGTTCCATTAAAGGTTCTCAACGTTTCCGAACAGGGTTGTAATTTGACTTCCTGAAACTTACGTTTAAACACAGAGAAGGGAATAATTGTAACACTTGATCCTGTGTCAATTTCCATTTTCACGGTGGTACCATTTACTTCTAGCGAACAATGAAAGGCATTATTTTGATTTTCGTCTCGGTTGTTGGGGAAAACGAAAGTGTCTTTATTGTGCTCGAAGATGGAATCAGTAAATATCATATTTCAATCGTTTCGTCGTGAACCAGATGACCTCTCTTGTGAGTTCCGACAGACTTTTGATAAATGACCCTTCCGATTACAAGCTTTGTAATAATAATAATAATAATAATAATAATAATAATAATAATAATAATAATAATAATAATAATATAATAATAATATATAATAATAATAATATAATAATAATAATAATAATAATAATAATAATAATAATAATAATAATTAATAATATTAATAATAATAATAATAATAATAATAATATTAATAATAATAATAATAATAATAATAATAATAATAATAACAATAATAATAATATAATAATAATAATAATAATAATAATAATAATAATAATAATAATAATAATAATAATAATAATAATAATAATAATAAACAGTAATGAAAAATTAAATCGATTATTACAATCATATACAAATTGATATATTTGGTATAATTGACAAATAGATGGATACATATAGATAGAGGGATATATAAATAGACAAATATCTATATTATTACATATGTAGTGCTACTAATTATGATGAATTTTACATATTTGTCTCCAAACTTTGTAAGAACCAATGATGACACTGTTGTTTATATATTTTGAAAGGACTTTTGCTTCTTTGCTTTAAATGCCCAGAATCTTTAAGCCATTCACAAATCTACCATGGACATAGCCGAGTCTACCTACAGAAAGAACGATAACCTCGGATTTATATCCAAGAGCATTTATTTCCATGCATAAAGGAAAGTACTTTTCAAATTTAGTTTGGCATGAGTATCAAATGGGACTGAAATTTCAACAATTTGGGCTGTTTTCATTTCTTTGTTGATTTTTAAAATGTCCGGTCGATTACTGTAAGTATTAAATGAGGATTTGTCACTGTCGAAAAAACTTGGTCTGATGAAAGTGTCTTTGAAAATTTGAGTAGTGTCGTTTTTAATTTTTTTGTCAAAAATAATGTCAACAATTCGATTGTGTCGTTTTTGATATATTAATTTGAATTTTGTACATCCGTTTACAACGTGTGATACCGTATCTGACGGATGATTACAGATCTTGCAGCCTTTGGAGTATGACAATGGGTAATACGTATGAAGTAGACTGTCGCACTCGAGAAGCTGCAAGCGGCATTTTATAGAAAACGTTCTAATTTCGTCAGGGAATTTATGATTGAATATAAAACTGGAGGAGAGAGCGTGGTTTACATCAGTGGCTTCTCTAACAATTATTCCTTGAGACGCCAGTCTCACACTTTTAAAGAAGTTTTGGAAACATTTTGGGGACTTAAAAGAACAGCTGACGTCACTATCAGCTGTACAGAAGGAAACATTTTAGCTGATACACTTTTCAAAAAGATCCACCCAAAATGACTTTGGCCAATTAACTTTTGTGTAATTTTGGAGGCGTTTGCCGTTGTGACAAAAAACGGCAAACGTGTTTTCTTTTGTTTTCGTCTAATGAGGCGCGTAAATTTTTATTTTCGTTAGATGAAGGTTCAGGCTGTTTGTGGCTGTTATCTTCACACTGTCATCGTCACAATTCAGGATGGACAGGGCAAAGGGTAAGTGTTTTGCATAATAAATTATTTTAGGGTTTGGTAACCCGAGACCACCTTTTGATCTTGGACAAAACATGAATGACCTTGTACTCCAATTATTCAAATGTAACCAATTTCTAACTTTGTTCACAATTATATTTTCAATTTCATTAAGGTCCTTTTCGGTAAATATGAGATTACAAATATAAAACATTAGAATTGAAAAGCACATTGAACTCAAGAGATACAGTTTGACTGAAGACGGCAGAGGGTAAACATCTAAAAGTTTATGCTCGTATTGAATACAAAATTGCTCTGCTTTTGTTGATGCCATCAATTCACGAAGCCCTGCCTACATTCAATACTTGATTGTCCCTACAATCCCACTCAGGTCCTCAAAATTGTATCACCTTCAAATTCCAAAGTCGAATCTTAAACGTTTTGGCGACAGATCATTCAGTAAATAGGCCCGATTACTCGGTATTCATTCCCACTGTCAGTCAGACTTGAAAGCAGCCTTGATAAATTCAAAAATAAACAGTAAACCTATATATTTCCGAAGTATTTAAATAAATTAGATTATACCAAGAATAATTCAAAAGCGCATACGCGCATGCGTCCGTGTGTCTGTTGGAGCGTGTGTGTGTGTGGGGGGGGTTGGGGGTGGGTTGAGTATATATATATATATATTATATATATATATATATATATATATATATAATATATATATATATATTATACTCAACCCACCCCCCCACACACACACACACATTTTTAAACTTAATAAATCATCTTATAAAGGCTCCATTTTTGTTCTGAATTGATCGTGACGAGAGAACGGAAAATATTAGGTTCTGACTAAAATTAAATTCTGCCATCGACATTCAAAATTCCATAAGTGTTATAACTTCAGTACTCCATAGAGAAAGTCTAATAATATAAACTCACCATGATCTCCTGACTGGATGTATCCATCCAAGAAGGTTATTTCTATATCTGTAATAGAATAAGGGGAAAACAGAGTAGATATTTATATATTAAGACGATCAAATTCAATAAAAATGACAGTGATGATGATGATGATGATGATGATGATGATGATGATGATGATGATGATGATGTGTTTTCTTACACTCTCCAAATAATTTCGAAACAAAAGCATATAAAGTATTGGCGAGAGTGGGCATCCTTGACGGAAGGACCTGTATAATGGAAATGGTGTTGTGATGTCTTGGTTTACGATGAAACAGCTCTCTGGTTCTTTATATATATTATTTTAACCCAGTTCCAACAGTATTCGACTGCCATTTTCTAATAGTTTTATGTATGTAAACGTGTGATAGTCAATCAAATACTTTCTCTTCGTCAATGAACAGTATGTCTGTTGTCGTGTGTGTTTGAATTGTGTATTCTATGATATTTCTTACTATGTGTGTTTCGTTCTATAGTTCTGCCTGTTATTGCACGAATTTGTTCTGGGTGAATTTGTGTTGGCAGGAATGGTTTAATTAATAGCTAGATAGTTAAAATTCTGTAGTATGTAGTCTCCATGGTTTTATTCTAGTATTTGGGCTTTTATTCATGATGTGTCAACCAGACGAAAGGTATCGTGGAGGAAAACGTAAATACCGACCAATTGTCACACAAGATGGGCTACGACCATCGCCAGTCAGGCCTTCTCCTCGTCCCCCTTCTACTTTAATTGAACTGTCATCAACCAGTGAACATCTTTATGACAATAATAATTTTAAGTCCGATTTTAATCTTTACAATAAAAACATCTATGTTGGTGACAAATCATCAAAATCAGTAGTCGCAGGTCATCGGCCTGCTGCTCCCCGTTGTCACACGCCTGGGCCCCCTCAATCTCTGACAAAATAGAACATATAACTATTACATTGTCGTCGGATATAAAAATGTTTTACATACAGGGCTCCTGAATTCACGATCAGTCTATAACAAATAATTTTAATTCAATATCTAATTATTGAAAAAGACTGTGATATTCTTGTAATTACAGGAACTTGATTGACATGTCAACTTAATAGTCAATTGATACCTTATGGAATTAGTGCTTTTTATGCAAATAGATAACTTGAACATGTGGAGGAGTTATGATCCTATTTAAATCATCAATGTGTTTAACTGAACTGAAGCCAGTGACATACAAGACCTTTGAACATTTGGAAGTTATTTAAAAAATCAACAATATTGTATACAGAATAATTGGCCTTTATCGTCCACCATATTCTCAAAAACATATTTCAAAAACTAAAATATGTTTCGACATAGTTCTAGCTGATAAAAATGACAAGATCGTATTATAAGTCAAAGTTGAAGACTGGTCTATTTCTGATCATGGTCATATGTTTGCTGTCGTCAGCGTCACGAGACCTAAACCTCAGAAGAGACTTTAAACCTTTCAAAATACCACAGATATTAATTTTTTTCTAATGATATTCAAATCACAAACCTGAATGAAATAATTTTATTTTAAAAAGTATGTATCCGACATGGTGGATCAATATAACAATATTTTATCTGACATTCTTAATAGCCATTGTCCCCTTACTACAAAAAAATATTATTTGAAAACCTAATAAGCTGTGGTACTCGGATGTGATTAAAGAACTTAAAAATTGTACGCGATCAAAAGAAAAACTGTGGAGCAAAACTATACTAGAAATACATCGTCAATTAAATATTTCGAGCAAAAACAAAAGAAACAATATAAAAGTCAGAACAAAAGCAAATTATTTAAAATCAACCAGAATGCCAAATAAAAGACACCACAAGAAATTATTCAAAATCATCAAAACTATTACAAAAAAACTCTTGTAAACAAAAATTGCCGACCAACTCTAGAAATGATCTCACAGATCGTGTTTCAGATTATTTTCAAGATAAAATAATAGACATACGATAACAACTCGACACCCTTGGACATTCGTCCCGACAAGAAATTGACTATCCTCTAGATGGTAAAAAGCATCATAAAGATATGGAAACGTTTAATTTATTTGAACCCACATCTCAGGAGGAAGTCTTATTAACTATAAGCTCTTCACCAACCAAAATATGTTATTTAGACCCTGTCCCTACGTGGATTGTTAAAGCATCTGTCAGAGATCTGGTTACACGCATAACTTTTATTGTAGACAATAGCTGGCCACATTTACCAATACTGCAATGCTGTCATTGGGGCACACGGGGGACATACAAGTTACTGATTGAATTAGATTCACCTTCAATTCAAATGAAATGAACGCAAGTAATTTTATTAAAATGTCATTTTTTGTCAAAATTAAAGTGTATGTTTCGACTTGTTACTTCCCTTTTTGAAGATCATGATTTAAAAAGGCTATGTTGCATACAAGCTCAACAGTATAGGTTACGATTTCTAACAAAATGAATGATAAATGATTGTACTATGATTACACATAGCTTATAAATATACCATAACAATATTTCATACCAATTCTTAGGTAAAACAAGTGTAGACTTCCTTTTGATCACTAGTATATTGTCTGAGTGATTGTTAACGCGCAATAAACCATCTTTCTGTGGATTAAGGGCCGCTATATAAGTATATTATTATTATTATTATTATTATTATTATTATTATTATTATTATTATTATTATTATTATTATTATTATTATTATCATTATTATTATTATTATTACTATTATTATTATTATTATTATTATCATTATTATTATTATTATTATTATTATTATTACTATTTGATAATGAAATGGACCAAGAATATTTCATGGTTATACTATTATAATTTTTTTGTACTTGGTATAGATGTGACGTATGAAGTATTTTGTGATTTGCTTAATTTTTTTTCTGTTTCTATGTTTCTTTAAGATCATTTTTTTTTACTGCGGGTCAAAGGTGAGGGCTAGCCACTTTGTAAAATTTGATTGTTAAACCGTCGTGTCCTCTGGATTTGTTCAAGTTCATGTTATTGATTATGTTTGTTGATGTCTGCTAGAGATATCGGGGTGTCTAATATTTAATGTTGATGTTTTGATAACGTTTTTGCACGACTTTAGTGTATTCTTATTTTACTTTTTTTCATTTTTTGTTTCATATTCGTAACGTATAGTGTAACATTTGGTGAATGCTTGTTTGATTTCATTTGCGTCTGTTGTTGTATTCCCTGACATGTCTATTATCTCTTCGATGTGTCTTTTTCTATGATTTGAAAAGATTATTCAAATGCATTCTTTGAGTTTGCGTTGAAATATGAGGTCTAGTGGCTTACCTACCATCATAGACTAAAGAGCTTGATGTTACCAGCACAAAATAGCCGAATTAGTCACGATCCTTACAACGCCAAAATCTAGGTAATTGCCCAGGTAGCCTGAATTTTTTTTTCACTTGCTTTGGCAGTTTGGAGTTTAGAAATAGTGAGTCATTTACTAGACTAGAAAATTATTAAATTTAGACCGCAAACATAAAATTGAGGTCCATAATTTCAGAAAAAACACGCTTCGAGAGTGCTTTTGCTAATCATGTGAATTGGGAAGACGAGTGACAGCTTTGTTTCAACTCATACAGATGCAAAATAGTCAATATAAGTATAGTATGAGAAAGCATGACAGTCGATATTATGTTGAGATATATGCGACCGAGCTTAAAAACGACTTTATTTTAAAAGGAGGCAAACGATTTAACGTTTTCACAGAATGAAGAGATAGAGGAAAATAGGCCTTTATTAAAAGAGAACAATAAGTTTAATACCGGAGGCCAAAATTATAAACTGGAAAAACGATACCATACGTCCATCTGTCAAGGGAGTTTAAACCAGCCTGTGGTTGAGAGATGTAAAAGATTGCCAGCACAAGTTGTGGGGAGTCTATGTGTCTACGCATTCAATGACAAACTTTACAGTTTTATGCAGAATTGTATGTATGGTATAGTTTACCCTCGCTCCTAAACTACATCTCAACAAAAATCAGTAATTGGCAGTAGTCCTGATTAAAAGATTATTTAATTCAACAGACTTTCCGATAGGTCAACAGGCTTTAGATGACGAGCCAACTTTGCTATTCTATGCTAAGATAAGCTTTAAATTGGATTGCACACATCCAACATATACTTATTTGCAGGTCTGACAACCAAACTGTAATGTTTCATTGTTTTAATGCAAACACTCTTGAAATAATTCAAAATAGGGTCCACTAGAATCATACTGAAATCAAGTCCATAGTAACGTTTGGCTATTAGACCTTCAAAAAAGGACACGTAACACTAATCCAATACAGCCTGCCATAATACAGATATAATAGGTTTGGTCACCTAATTTAAAAAAAAAGAATATAAGATATTATACTAGTAATTAACCGATAAAAACTCACACGGAAAAATTAAAGACTTTGAAATTTTGCACCTTTGATCCGATCTGAAAATCCACAGGAAAATCACACACTCCTATCTTTGCCTATTTCACGTTCTTTTTGCTACGAATTAAAAGTAATATTCGTCAAACACTGAGTTTAATCTAGTAAACGATGACCTGATTTTTAGCACACACAAACACATACATTCGCGACACGATGGTGTTTGCAATCACTGTTCTGATGGACCCACGAAAAAATCAAAACACAATGGATTATTAAAATTATGGCCAGAAATTAGGTCCATCAAATATCGATCGACTAAATTGCTCTTTTCGTGCCAAAAACTGTGAGCTGGTGCCCCCTAGACGATTTCCCTGAAAATCCAAGGTTGAGAGCTCTTGAGAAGATTAGGGTCATTTTAATAGATTGATACTTGAAGGAAGATTTTTCTGGCCAAAACTGTAGAAATTCTTTTCTTTTTAGAACACGTCGAGCTACACTTGGTGAAAGACACCGTTTAGCAGATGTTGTAGTCGCGTGTGCTACAATATTAGTGGTTTGTTGCATTTAGACAAACATTATATCCTATACATCAAACATCACCATCATAATAATATATGTATGTTGTGATATTAAGCAACATTTACAAAATAAAAATCAATAAATTCAAATGTTGAAAAGAAGAAGAGGAGAGAGAGAGAGAGAGAGAGAGAGAGAGAGAGAGAGAGAGAGAGAGACAGAGAGAGAGAGAGAGAGAAAGAGAGAGGGACAGAGACAGAGAGAGAGAGACAGAGACAGAGAGACACAGAGAGAGAGAGAGAGTAGAGAGCTAGATAGATAGAGAGAGCGCGATAGATAGAGATATAGAGAGAGATAGAGAGAGAGATAGAGAGAGAGAGATTTATATTGAAACACTATGAATGTTGTTGTCTTGTCTAAAGCGGAACATTCATAGAAAACCCAAGATACACATCACACATAACCTCGGTAAATGATATGACAAGACCTAGATAGGATACAGGACATCAACGGTACGCGACAGTTACCCGAGCAAAATTATTGCATCACGTGTCTAGTGATGGTGCCAGATTAAGAGGACTGTCTGCACAGCGAAAGTAGATATAGTTCGACGAGCTAGCATGTTCCTATCGATCATAGCTTCCCATGATGACATCAAAGTTTGTAGATTTTTTGTCGATGCTAGTCCATTGTTATACAAAGATGTGTTCATCTAGTGCAGATGATATGGGGTTCTTTTACGGTGATGTTTTCATGTTTTTTTCGTTTTGGTGAATGAAGGGTAGAAATTAGACATAGACAATGCCATTGTGTTGCTGTTTATTTTCTGTGTTTCTGTAACTTTTGTTGTGAGATTCCATTTATTAAATTCAATTTTGTTGATTGTGTTTATTCTGTCTAAGATCTGTTTGCTTAATTTTTTCGATGAGCGATTTGCACGGATTCATAAATGGGCACGATCATTATTACGCAAGTTGAGTTCATGGACTTTAATAAAGAGAAGGCGTTTGATTTTGCTGCAGAAAAAGAAAGAAAATACCTTTTATGAAATTACGAACCACCGTAACCGTGAATCTGAAAACGTATGATGACAATCGTTAAAAAAGCTTCATTCACGTTCACTTCCTGGTAAGTAGTAGTAGTAGTAGTAGTAGTAGTAGTAGTAGTAGTAGTAGTAGTAGTAGTAGTAGTAGTAGTAGTAGTAGTAGTAGTAGTAGTAGTAGTAGTAGTAGTAGTAGTAGTAGTAGTAGTAGTATAGTAGTATATAGTATGTAGTAGTTAGTAGTATAGTAGTAGTTAGTAGTAGTAGTAGTAGTAGTAAGTAGATAGTAGTAGTAGTAGTAGTAGTAGTAGTAGTAGTAGTAGTAGTAGTAGTAGTAGTAGTAGTAGTAGTAGTAGTAGTAGTAGTAGTAGTAGTAGTAGTAGTAGTAGTAGTTAGTAGTATGTAGTAGTGTAGTAGTAGTAGTATAAATTGTTTTGTTGTTATAGTTTAAGTTGTAGTAAAATATAGCAATGACTATGACAAATGTTTTTTTCTCTTTTTGAGGAAATTTTTTGTCTAAAATCAAAGCCCTATCTCCACTGAGTAAAAATGTTTTTGAATTTTGAAAATCCATTCATAAATAAACAAGTTATGCAGTTTCAAAGGTGTCATTTATTTGGATGACCCGCAAAGAGGAAAACAACGCGAAAATATGGGACGCTTTTTCGGCATTTTTTTTCGACCTTTGGTTGTATCTTGCGTAATAAATGGATTAAAAGATTGAAACTTGAAGAGCAAATTAGGATGGTGTTTTGTAAAATATGGGAAAAGTACTCGTCATATTCATATGAAATTTTACAACCTCTAAGAAGAAATGTTCATGTATTACCTTGTCAGCGACAAAACCTCCACGCCCGGTAGTTTTAGAAATATTTTACTCCAAAGAGTAAAAATCTATTTTTAACAGTCTTCTGGTAATGGCACGAGTTTTGTCGCTTGACATAATGTAAAATGACCTTTTTTCTAACTGTGTGCCAACTTTCAGTCATATTCATCGATGAACAGCGTCGTAAATAATTTTTAAAAATAGCATATACGAAACGGCTTCGTCCCATATTTTGACGCGAATTCGGGCACTTCGTGAGCGAAAAAGAGGCCCAAAGATTTGTGCTGGATAGTCATTGCAAAATAATATGAAAAGAAGAAGAAGAAAAAGAAGAAGAAGAAGAAGAAGAAGAAGAAGAAGAAGAAGAAGAAGAAGAAGAAGAAGAAGAAGAAGAAGAAGAAGAAGAAGAAGAAGAAGAAGATGATGATTATTAAGAAGAAGATGATGATTATTAAGAAGAAGATGATGATGATGATTAAGAAGGAGACATGATGATGATTAAGAAGATGTGGTAATCTAATTGTAAGACTTGTAGTGAAAGTTATAATTCGTGTATTTGATTGTTTAGACGTATTTTTCATCAGATTTAATAACATCAGAGGATTGATGTAGTATTCTGTGTATGCTGTTTTCAAAATCAATATTATTTCTAGGTGCTGTTCCAGACCACCCACAGTTGGCAGGGAGGTACTTGCTGTTTCTTCTACCCCTCTCTGTCTGTTTTCAAATTGCTTTCCGTCTTTGTCTTGATGAGATTACTTGGTTATATCCTTACCCTGGCCCCAGTCCTTGGCTGCAAGAAAACAGTCGAATGTATAGTTATAAATTTGGGATATATTATTTTTTGTCTTGTAAATTTCCTCTCTGTTATGTGCTGTTAATTTTATTTTTTAAAATAACATATGTTTTCTAAATATTTGAGTGTATTCCTCCTATTTGGATCTTGTGCTGGTGTCTGGTTGATAGTTTTAGGTGATCTCAAACTAAGTATATTGTGTTCTAGGAATCTAAATCTGTTCTCTATTTAAGCAATTTCCCTTTGTCTTACTTTTGATTCAAGTCCTTTTAATTGTACATCAGGAATGTCTTTGCTATCCAATGTTCTTCCTTTTTACTTGCACTCATATGACCAAGATGTGTTGCACGCGCCATAAAACCCATTACAAAAATAAAAGAAACATAAATCAAAATCAAAATCACCACAAACCTTACAAGTTTCAAGGCAATCATCTGTTTGTGTTGTATTGTCCGGGGATATATATATTATTAAAAACAAAGACCATGAAATAATTGTGCCCACTTTTTTTTATAAAAGGATCCATTCATAAAGATTTCAAATACTAAATTATTATTGACCTCTACAACGGTGTATCGAGCGTTGTAGAGGTCAATAATAATTACTTATACTTGAAATGTTAATATATATATATATATATATATATATATATATATATATATATATATATATATATATATATATAGCGTCGCGCGGAACCCGTCTAAGTCTGCGACAGGCATGAAATCGTTTTATTGGCTTAATTCATTCTATAACCTACGATACACCATGTCTATTAATATCTAAGAAAATACGGATCCCAAAATTGGCGAATTTGACATGTGATCAAACCGGACAAGTCCATTGGGTCTTTAAATTGCCGGTCTCAAAACGTCTATCTCCGTTGTGATTCCTTCTTGATTGTTTCAAAGTCAGGTGGATTGGTCTCAGTTACAACAATGCCTTTTCCTCAACTTGATGAGTATTAAAACAGATATGCCAATAATATCAGTGTTTAAATCATAGACTGGCTCATGTATTTATTTGATCTTTTTAATAATTTATTATGTATCATAACATCGAAATTTCATTTCTTGATATTGATATTGAGAGGTATACACCAAATGTAATGTTACACAGTTGGCACAATGAAATACACCCAAGAAAAAAAAATAATTCTTAAAATTCACTAAAAGTTATTAAAATACATGGACTGATATGCTCTAATAGCTTTTGTTCTCTCTCATTATCAAATATAATTTGCTCAATTGTTTTGTTTTACTTATGTCAACTGCTTAATGTCATGCTGCCTTACAGCCGTGGTAAACGAATGCTTCAACTCGGAAGCAAGCCAAAAGACGAAAGCTTCTTGAATCACCTGCACAGAGAAACCCGTGAGCCTTTTCAGGACATTCTGAATCTATCTGTCTCGGAATTGATTGATGTACAATCTGACATGGATATTTTGTTTAGTGTTGATGAAGAAATGTTTAACTTTAGCAATATAAGTAGTGGTGAGATGGAAAGTGAAAGCGGTAAAGAAGGTGATGAGATGGACAGTGAGAGGATCATAAATGATGAGGTGGAGAGAGACAGGCGAAAAGATGATGAGGTGTACAACGGTATGGTGTAAGATGAGGAGGACAGTAACAGTGGTAGTGCAGCTGGAGGTAGGGTGGAAGATTATGCGGTGGACAATGACCATATCAGGTTGGAAGGTTAAGAGGTGGAAAGTGAACATGGTAGGGTGGAAGGTTATGGTGTAGAAGGTGGCACTGACCGTGGTAGAGTGGAAAGTGAAGATGTGGACAGTGAGGAATACGATGAGGTGGACAGAGTAGGATGGAAGGGGATGACGTGTGAGGGAACCAAAAGTAGGAAAATCTCGAAGGAATATTTGAACAAACGCTTAACGGAGCAAGGCAAGTCTTTTGTTTGCAGAAGATTAGACAATGAGTCAAATAAATCTGTTCAATCATGAAAATAGGCAGTCTCAATGGGGGTCGTTGCTCGTGTAAAGCACAGTATCACCAATGCAAGAAGATAAGTGACGAAGACCGAAGCAAGTTATTTAATGAGGTGTGGCAGTGGATGAGTTGGGATGAGAGGAATGTATACAGCGTGTGCTACTTGTTCCTGTACTGACAGCTTCTGCACTGTATACTAAACTGCAGGTGCATAATTAGTACTCAATTTATAATTTAGGGACTGGTGACTGTCTTTCCTATCTCTGAAATGAGACAGTGGGGGCATTCACTGCTAACGAGTTTACGACATGTTTATATGAGTTTCACGAATAAAAAAGATCATTTTGATACAGTGACCGTGATCTCTGATGACCCCACTTATCAAAACTGTAACCGTGTGTTAGCCACGGCTCTGAGATTGTTTTGCTTGAAATATTAACATTTTTTGGTGTATAAAATCTTGGAGCGGGGTTACACGCAGATGAGATGGATAGCGTACATGCGACAGTTGAAAGACAACTGAAGAATGCTCACGTCTATTCACATCTTGATTACGTGCAATTGATAAGGTCAGCAAGAAGGAAGCCACGTACCTATCAATTAAAGTACTTGAAATTCCAATTCTTCAAATACTTTGAAACATTTGGCACAGGAGAGATTAAAAGTATTAACCCTGGAGCTGGGGAAATAGTCACAGATATGTGTGCCTTAAAATAGTGTCCTTTTGGGTCAATTCATTTTTAATTTAATTTTCCAGAGGATTGGGTAAATCTCAAATTAGGGCGTGGGGATCAACTCCCTTCCAGAAATAATGAATATTTCAATTGTGAGTTAATATCTGTTACAGAATTCAATTTAATAAATCAATCTGAAAATGAATTTCAAGATATTTTACATTTTTATATCAAGTGTTTCAAGGACGGACACTGCGTGTTCCCATGATAAGGGTCTCCCTCTTGATCCCTTTTTTGGGTGTTCAAAAGAGGCAGGGGGGGGGGGGTCGCTGCTTCTAAGGACAAGATCATTGTAAAACGTCTGTCATTTACTTTCCATCGTCCAATAGAATAATTTCCTCAAGCACTTTCTTCGATTCTTTAAGCTTCCCGTGAGTGTTAGACGGCACTTTTATAATCTACTGTGTCGACTGACTATTGATGTAGGGTTTGTGCAGATCGGTTACGTAAAGTGATAATAAAACACTCCACTTGTAAAGAGCTTATCTACGTATACTCTTATCGCTTCACGATTTACTCCCCCGGCTGAAAACAGACACAGAACACAATGGAAATGACACAACGTTAGTTAGGCGTTATACAATTATTCGGCCAAAAACGGAGCTGTCCTTATGGTCAGGTACTCATTTACACATATGTCAAACGGAGTAATATGTGTAACGTGCCTTAATTGAGGACACAACACCCAGCAAATACAAACAAAAATGGTAACCCATCTGTTCATTCAGCACGTCTGTGGAAGCTTGAATTTCATTTAAGACGAAACTCACTGACCACCGAGCTAGGTTCCACCTTTCTAAAAAATTGCTTGATTCCTCACTGGTCACTTAGTTTTTTAAAGATATAAATCGAAAAACGAAAGCATTGCAAGTTGAAATAACCAGTCTTACAATGTCCATACGTATTGCAAGATGCAATAACCCACGCACACTCCATCCATCCCCGTGTGAAGGACCACAAGTCTCATTCACAAACCGTCGAAGTCAACAACACATCAAACCGTCTAACTCAGTGACACATTGTCGACGTGCAAACCGTATAAGTCCAATAAATAATGAATGCACAATAAAAGAACTAAAAGTATGGTATCAGTGATTGTATTAAGTCATAATTGGCTTGAATTAGCCTATTAAAATCATAAATTGATATTTCATTTACCAATTAACGGTTTTATCGCTCTTCTTAAAAAATATATCTTCTGGACATAGACGGTTTGCGCGCGACGCCATCGATTATATATATATATATATATATATATATATATATATATATATATATATATATATATATATATATATATATATATATATATATATCCACAAATGAGTAACCAAGATGGAGCATTCAGAATCATTTGGTGCAAAAGATATTGCAGTTCTTGCAGTGATAATGTATTGATTTGGATATATCATAAATAGCTGCCTACTTAAATTGTGTGTTAAAATGAAAGTAAAACTTACTAGTAGGGGGAATTAGGCTAAAACCGTGCAAATTCGGGTTGAAAGCACGAAAATTTGCATACAGGTTGCTAAGACCCATAGAAAAAATATCTGATATAGAACCACTCTGGCAATCAATCATAACGTATCGGTTTAAGGCCTTAGATTTTACCTATTACAGCTATATTAAACAAGGGAAATAACTGCGTAAAAATATAGATTTTCTTCATATTCATTGTATTAGGGAAAATCAGGCTAAAACCGTGCACATTGGGGTTTTAATCCTGAAAATTGGCATATAGGTAGCTATGACCCGTATAAATAACACCTGATATAGAACCACTCTGGCAATTTATCATAACAGTGCGTGTTTCGCACTTTTATTTTTTCCTATATAGCATTACTTATCCGAGGAAATAACCACGACAATACAATGTGCGTTCTAAAACTTTAAATACACCGGTAACTATTTACGGTAGCTAATTGATGGTTATTTCGTGTTGTAACCAGTAGATAAAATCGGGATAGGGGGGAGAGGAGTGAGTGGGAGCGATGGAGAGAGAGAGAGAGAGAGAGAGAGAAAGAGAGA
>NW_027623067.1:103294-110794 GCF_034508935.2 Berghia stephanieae
AATGGAGAGGCTTTGTATAGGAACAAGACATACAGTGGACTTTTGGTGTACAAATCCTTCGTCTTCACATAAATACACAAACAAATTAACGTGGAAAAAAAATATTAATTAATAAAATGCAATCATTTTTTTCATTTTATTTCACTTTGTTGTCCACCTTAATTAAGAAAAACAAAAGAAAAAAAAAAGATTAGAAAGTATAGGTGAGAGAAAAGTTATTCTGCTGGCATTGTAACTGACTGAAATAATGGGATTCATCAGAACACACTTTCTGTTTGTTTTTATTTTGTTTTGTTTTTTCTTTTTGTTATTTTTTTAGTTTTGGGAGGGGGGAGGAAGGGGGGGGTTGGTTTTTTGTTGTTGTTGTTCAGGTTGTTGAATTTCAATCGACGTGCACTTATTTTAAGGTCTGATAACCCACTTCCTTATTGGATCATTGTCGTAGTGCAAATCTCCGAAAACATATTGTCATTACACCAATGGTAATCTATGCCCATAAGTAGGTTTGGATATCAGACCTGCATATCTGTACACGGCGGTTCCAATGAAACTTTAACTGACCTAAATACAGAACTGACAGTTGACCATGGACATAATTGTAGTCTGATTACTCGACAGTCAATATTATGTGATTTGATTCAGCATGACAAAAGCAGTTCAAATCAGGAGGATGGCATTTTTTTATTTTAATAAGTGAAACAATTTTTTCACCGTAATGTGTATTTTTAGAGCTCTATAACCGCCATGTTGTTCCCAACGGCTCTACTGCAATAGGTTGTTAACTAATCAGAGATAAAGAGGCGTGATCTTCGTGTTGTTTCACTACAACATTTACCTCGAGAATAAGGGGTTCCTGGACAAAGCAACACTTAACATGTGGACAGAGACATTATGCCTGTTAGGCGATATTATATTTTTTTTTCGGACAGAGACACGGCTGTTAACGGTTAGGTACTCATTTTACACCTGAGTACGGTAAAATAATGTGAGTTAAGAACCTTTTCAAGGACTTAGCTATTCGCCGAACGAGACTGAAACCCAGGACCTTCCAGTCGCAAGCGAATATCATACCACAAGAACACATAGCCGCGTGGACCAGGGACCAAGATATATTATAACAAGTGGAGAGTAAGCCAGGACTTTGAGATGTGAACACCAGTGGGGATTAAACCAGGAGCTATAGGATGGCGGACAGAGAAGCAATTAACTGAAGGATGTAGAAACAGGTGGGAAGTCAACCGGGCACTATAGAGGAATGTGCCCACGTTTTGAGATGGACACAAGTGGGGGGGGGGGGTAAACCTGGGACTTATGGAGGCGACACCACTAGACAGTGAACACAGTAGCACGGTATATGGACATATTGGTAAACTTAATACTACCTATGTGAGATAGACACCATCGGGGAGTAAACCCGGGCTATTAGAGGTGGACACCACTAGTGAGTAAACACATAACCACTGTATAAGGACTCCAGTTGGAAGTGAGCCCGGGACTATGAGAGTTGGACCCACTGGGGAGTGAACTCCGGAATTTGGGAGGTTGACTCAGTGTAAAGAGAATCCAGAGCTCTGGAAGGTGGACACCACTGAATGATCCAGTGGGGAGTGAACCGAGGGCCATGAGAGGTTGTCATCACATGAAACCACCAAGGACTTTACGAACAGGACACTAGTAATGAGTGAACCCGGGATTATGGGAGGGAGTCACCAATGGGGAATATGTTACCTGCACAATCGTTTCACTTGTGACTTTGAAAATAATTGTCTTCTAAAATATGGAAATCATGTGCGTTGAAAGTATGAAGGCTGGTATCTTACCTGCGATCGTGTACTCGAGAACGTGATGTTATCAGTACAAAATTGTCACAGTCCTTACAACGCCCACTTCTACGCAATAGACTAGCTGATCAGAGACGAGAAAAAGTTCCTAAATTCAATTTTTTATTAAATTCACTGTTTTTCTCTTAGGCTGCCAAGTAATTTATATATTAGTCTGGTAAATTACGAAATCTAGTCCGCCAACATGAAATTGGGCCCTGTGTGTTTATTGTAACTCCAAATAGAGTTTCGCAACATTCTTTTGTTATCCAATTTATCTATCTATCCAACCATCCATCAATCTATCTATTCATCCATCTGTCCATCGAACCAATGGTCCATCCACCTATCCATGTATCCGTCTATCCATCATCCAACAGAAGGGTAATGTGACAGGGAAGGGCCCACTTGAATACGTTATGAAGAAGCATGTCATGAGATTTAATGTGGCTCCTGCTACACTCCAGGTGATGTAAATAAAAGGCGGGGGAGGGTGGGGGGGGTGGAGACTATCTATAAATGTGAGAACCGTTTCACAACATAAATCAATAAATTAGACAAAGAGCAAACTATTGTAATGGGCCGTTTACTGGCGAAACGAGATTCATTCCAGAACGTCAAAAACCATTTTACTTATGATAACGATCGTAAACGATCGAAGAACCATTAACATCTTTAACCTGAAATAAATTCAGCGCAAAAATGCTTATTGCGATAAAAGATCAACATTCTTTGAAAAGGTTAGGGAAAGGATTGGGTTTATTTTAGTCGACATATTTTTAAAAGGAAAATCTTCCTATCAGTTTCCTGTTTTTAAAAGCCTGTTTTATGGTTATATATATATATATATATATATATATATATATATATATATATATATATATATATATATATATATATATTTATGGTTCATGGAGTTAGCTGGAACCAAGTAGCCAATGATACAACTACTACAGCATACAACCCCCTCCCCCCATATATACTACACCACATCCAGCTCGCATACACACACGGACACACAGACACACACACACACACACACACACACATACACACACAAAAGTATACACACACACACAAGTGTTCTTAGATCATTAAATAATAATACGTTCTATTCTGCGAACCAACAATCAGACTTAATACAGTAAAGAACATAACATACGATACATCTGTACAGGATGATCGTTGGATATAGACTGAATCTCAACAAGATAGTAACTCGAACAGACGTAAGTTGGGAACAGTGCTGGTCCTGATGCCACCCCATATGGAAGTCTGTTGTACTGTAACAGTCCAATATGATTATTTATTGTGACAAGATTTTTACTTTCTGAGTCTATGGCCATTTGATGATAAGCCTGACTCAAATCCAACTTTGAGAATGTTTCTCAATGTCACAGCTTTGCAAACAGATCTTGTGCCGTTGCCAGGGGGTATTGACCCGCTATCATTGCAGAATTTATTATCACTTTAAAGTCACCACGCAGTCTTACTTTAACATCTGGTTTTGCTCCAACTACGATAGGTGCTGCCCATTCACTATGATTAACTTGCGTGATTGCTTTGTCTTTTTCTAACTTCCTTATGTGTTCTTCAACCTTCTCCTTTAAAGCGTATGGAATCGGTCTTGGATTTGAAGAATATGGGCTATGTATTTTCTTTCACAGTAATTTTTACCTTCGCCCCTTTCAGTTGTCCCAACTCGGTTGTAAAAAGTAATTTGTGTTTTTCTAATATGTTGTCCAATGAGTTAGGGGAGCTGCAAGGTCTGGGCCGGACGTCCCGCTTGCTGAAAGGAAATTGATGTGCATTTCGAACCCAACACCTCTCATTTCCAGGTGCATTGATTGCCGCGTAATCCTGTCTGACAGAGATTATTGCATATGGCCTCTCATGCATTATTGTGTCCATAACAGCACCTTCCCGTGGTGTTCCCCGTTTCTACTGAGTTTGTTATGGGCGCGACCGAGTCCCCGGCGGTATAACCGGGCTAGGGAGTAGGTGGGACCCCTTCCTCTTAAGGTGCAGGAGACAGAACCCACCGATGAGTGGTACACGCTCTGCTCCTCACCCACCCACCTCACACTCATTCTGTAGTGTGGTGTCCTCTGTATGTCCTTACTTTTCTTAATCTACCCCTATAGCTCATACTTGTTTCCTAGTGCTGTAACTTTAACACTTCTATACTCCCTCTTTGGTCGACCTGTGGCCCATGTCTTCTGTATGACTATCTGTGATTGATTGTAATCATGTATCCTTCTTAAAGAAATTGAGATTTTTAGGGGAAAGGGCTGGTATCCCTTTGTTTTAGGCCCACAGAATCTCTCATCGACACAAATGACCCAGGACGTGACGATCCTCTGTTTATGAAATATGGCCCTTTAAGCAGAAAGAATAACTGAAATAGATAACTGCAAGCCAGGAAACAGTAGGTGGCGGGGAATGGGCGACCGTCAATCATGAAAGAGACTGTGGGAAAGACAAAATGAAGGCTACTTGACTAAACCCTATAAAAATTAATTATATGAGGAACATGCATCTGCAGCTCAACTCCTGATGTTATGCAGCTGACAAGGAATACAGGTTAGGGTGGGAAGACAGACCAGAGACTCCCCAGCATGCCATGACAAACAAAAGGAAAGCATACGAGCTCGGACGTCGCCTCGAAAAAGGTCCGTGCCAGACAGTGAGTACCCAGGCTGATCTGCGCGAAAAGTCAGCTACTGGGACAAAGAAATTCCACAAACATTTGAATATTTTACAAATTAACATTTGTGGAATCAGGAATAAAAAGACAGAGCTGAAGAAAGTATTAAATGAAAAGGAAGTTCACATTGCTTTACTTCAGGAAACCCTGTATAAAAATAGCGATCCATATATTGCTGGTTATACATACTATACCTGCAAATGTGACGACTGCCGTGGTGTTATTACTTATATAAGAAATGACATCACGGGAGATGTTACTTCTAAACCATCACAGAACTCAACTGATGTACAGAAAGTCACCTTATGGCACCTAAATAAGAAATTTACCATTTACAACATTTACAACCCTCCACGGTGTACTATAAACCTAACAGATCTAAACAGTTCCCAATACAACAACACAATAATTGCTGGTGACTTCAATGGCCACTCTCCACTATGGGGATACAAAAATCTAAACAACACAGGAAAAGAACTAGAAAAGCTTTGCAATACAACCAACCTCACCATTTTACAAAATGCAGACTCAGTCCCGACCCTTCTTCACAGAGCTCATATGTCCCTGAGTCATCCCGATCTAACCATCATCTCCTCTGACCTTCTGAATTCTTGTCACATTAAAGTCCTGGATGAAATAGGCAGTGACCATAAACCAATTTTAGCACAAATAACAGTTCAAACACAGAAGAAAACATTTGAGCAGAAATCCAAATGGAATTTCAAGAAAGCAAACTGGGATGTTTTCACAGCAACATTAAACGACCAGCTTCCAAAAATTACAGATACATCAAGTGTAGAACATTTAAACGAAGCCCTCACCAAAGCCATTCTTGCAGCTGCAAAAGCAGGAATTCCAAGAGGTAGTCGACAGAATTACAAACCCTTCTGGAGCAAAGAAATTGAAAAAGCAGTAAATGCAAGAAAGGAAACAAGGAAAAACTTAGAGGAAAACAAAACCATTAAAAACAAAATTGAGTACAATAAAGCATCGGCAATTGTCAAAAGAACTATTAACAACGCTAAAAGAAAGAAATGGGCAGACACATGCGCTAATATTGACCTCAATCAAAATGGGAAAAAAGCATGGGCCTTACTTAATAATCTTAACAATGAAACCCCGAAAACCAACCCAAAGCCCATGAAAACTACAGAAGGAACAATCGTAGATGACCAAAAAAAAGCCATGATCTTCAACAAACATTTTGCTTCAGTAAACAAGGCATCAAAAAGAAGTGAAAAGGACAAAAAATTGATTAAAGACCTTAAACATCAAGAAAAGGCCCCAAAAGCTATCTCATATCTGTTCAAAGAGGGCTTTACCATGTCAGAACTTCACAGAGCTATGAAAAAACTCAAGTTAAGGAAATCCCCTGGACCAGATAAGATACACAATGAAATGCTCCTGCATCTTAGCGTGAGAGGTAAACAGATGCTTCTCAAACTTATAAATCTAACATGGGAGACAGGAATAGTACCAAGGGGATGGAAAAATGCTATTATAATTCCAATCTTAAAGAAAGATAAACCACCCGACGAAACGAAAAGTTACCGACCAATATCTCTCACCTCATGTGTTGGAAAGATCGCGGAGAGAATGGTAAATAACCGATTATACTGGTGGCTGGAGACATGTGGCCTACTAAATAAATATCAGGCAGGCTTTAGGATAGGGCAAAGAACAGAAGATCAATTGTTTAGATTAAGTCAAAAAATAATTGATGGCTTTCAAGATGGAAAACATACAGTCGCGGTTTTTGTTGATCTCCAACAGGCCTATGACAAAGTATGGAGGAAAGGGTTGTTATCAAAAATGATGGACTACGGAATTGATGGAAATCTCTACTTCTGGATTAAACAATTTCTCAGTAACAGAACAATCCAAACAAAAATTAATAACGGACTGTCAAACAGAGAAGTATTAGAGGAAGGTCTCCCACACGGATCCTGCCTCAGCTGTACTCTCTTTCTTATTTTTATAAATGATCTACCAGAAGTATTACAGACAGAAAAGGCCCTATATGCTGACGATTTAGTTATGTGGTATACTACAAAGCACCTACCAATAGCCTCCAATAGAATAAATGAAGATTTAGAAAGCTTAAACACCTTCTGTGATAAATGGAAATTAAAAGTAAATTGCAATAAAACAGTCTACTCTATGTTTACTAAGAGCCATCCTGTTTCCAAGAAAGAAATAACACTCTCCATCCAAGGCCATCGACTCGCGAAAGAAGAAAACCCCACATATTTGGTCATACAGTTAGACAGACAACTATCTCTGAACAAACACACTCAGAATGTAAAAATCAAAGCCACAAGGAGACTCCAGTTACTAAAACGACTAGCCAGTACTAATTGGGGAGCAGACAAAAACTCGCTTCGACAACTCTATTTAGGCTATGTGCGTTCCGTCATGGACTACAATTTAGCCCTCCAAAATGTAGGTAGTAAAAACACACACAAAACCTTGGACAGAGTACAAAACCAAGCCCTTCGCTTCATCTCCGGTGCCCTGAGATCGACACCCACAGCAGCATGTGAAATACATACTAATGTGGAACCACTTGGACTTCGCAGAGAATCAGCAGTGCTTGAAATGGTTGAAAGATACAAACGAAAAGAGGAAAACCATCCAAACAGAATTCTGGCAGAGAAATGGAAGCCAAGAACAAGATTAAAACAAAAATCCCTGCTACACATTGCTAACAACTTGAATGAAAGACACAGACTCCCAGAAAACAGAGAAAAATCTATTTTAATCAGTCAAAAACCTCCATACGCCGAACTAAAACTTCCAAAAATAAAGACTAACCTCATAGAAGAAACAACAAGAAATAAAAACAAATCAGATATACAAACATTAGCAATGAAGACAATACAAGAATACCCAGACAACTGGATACATGTTTACACAGATGGATCTGCCCACAAAGGAACTAAAAATGCTGGGTATGGGTTTGTAGTAGAATAC
>NW_027623067.1:115794-118294 GCF_034508935.2 Berghia stephanieae
TGCCTCTGCTTCTGGTTCGCTCAGATGGTTCCCATAGAACAAGACTGCTTGCAAGACTCCTTGTGTCTCCAGCGGTGCCCCGCAAGTCTCAGTCTTTCCTTTTGAATCTTCGAGGTCACTGGGGGGGGGGGGGTGGGAGGTCACTGTAGAGCTCTTCATTTGTTATGTGCTCTTTCCAGCTTACATTGAGGGCCATCCGCAGCATACGGATGTAGCAGCCGTCCAGTTGCTTCTCAAGGGATTTAGTAAGAGTCCATGTCGCTGCTTCACATAGAAGCACTGACTTTACCGTTGCCAGGAACAGTCTCCTCTTTATTTCCCTCTGTAGGTTTGAACTCCAGATTTTCCTGAGTTTGTGACCGGCACTCCAAGCCAAGGCTTTTCTGACAGAAATATCAGAGGTACTGCTTTGGGTCCAACCTCCTAGATACCTTAAGTTGTCAACTTCCTTCAGCCATTCTCCATTCTTTGCCTGTATGCTAATTGGTCTTTCTTGGTTGTAGGTTTGGAATACTGTCTTCTTAGCATTACAGCATAGTCCTACTCGTTCCGCCTCAGTTTCAAGTCTGTTGAGGACTTCTTGTGCCTGGTCCATCTCCTCGTTCAGTGGAGCCAGATCATCTGAGAAATCTCGATTCGTGACAATCATAGCTGGTTTGCGCCTACTTCTTTGTGTATGCAGCGTGAAGCCCAGCTCGTTCTCTATGACAGCGTAGGTCTTTCTCATCACATAGTCCAAGACAATTGCAAAGAGATAGGGGGCTAATGTTTTACCTTGAAGCATCCCTGCCTTGATCTCAAACAACTCGTTTTCACCATCTGGAGAGATAACCTTTGCCCGTGTGTTCTCATACATTCTTTTAATAGCGGAGAGAAGTTTAGGAGGTATACTATATGCTTTTAAGATTTTCATCATGGTAGGGCGATGTATCGAGTCATATGACCTTCTCAAAGTCTACGTGAAGAATGATTGCCTTCTTGTTGTGACATTTTACTCCATCTATTAACCTTATCAATGCCAGGAGGTGAGCAGTTGTGGATCTTCCTGGTCTGAAGCCGTTTTGACAAGGACGTAGATGAGGGTCTATCTCTGGCTGGACTCTGTTGAGGATCATCTTATTGGCGAGTTTGGCAGCTATAGCGGCAAGGCTGATTCCCCTGTAGTTGGAGGTATCACTTAGGTCTCCTCCCTTTGGGACTGGAATCAGATCAATTACCGACCACTGATTTTGGTTTTTCATTCTTGTTTAGTAATCCATTTTTAAACTCCAACAGGGTATCATCTACGTCACAGTACTTCCATACTTCAGGTGGGATGTCATCAGGTCCAGATTGTTTTCCATCACTGAGAGACTTTTTG
The DNA here is from genome assembly GCF_034508935.2 of Berghia stephanieae. Lineage (NCBI taxonomy): Eukaryota > Metazoa > Mollusca > Gastropoda > Nudibranchia > Aeolidiidae > Berghia > Berghia stephanieae. The sequence continues at coordinate 117,155 of NW_027623067.1, forward strand.
GCCATCTTTATCTCATCCACTGCAAAATCACTCTCGTCTATACATATATCTTGCAGAATTGGTTCTTGGTCTACGTCATCTTCTGTCGCTCTGACTGGATCTTCTCCCAGAAGTGTTTGGAAGTGTGAGAACTATTTCTGTATTATTTCTTCTTTTGTTTTACCCCTGAGGATCGCTTGTCGACTTGCTTTCCTACCAGTTATTCTATTTATCAGTTTCCAGCTTTCACCATGTTTGTTTCTCTCGTCGGCTTTCTCCACTTCCTGGATGAGACTATCTAGCTCTCGTCATTCTATATCCCTATAGACAGTTTGAATTTTCTGTTTTGATATCCTCCACCTTTCTTCGTTGACTGAGTTTGGTGTTTGTTGGTGTTGGTTGAAGGCATCTTGAGCTTCTTTTCTAGCTTCAACGATCAGTGGGTGATTAGAGGTAGATCTTTTCGTGACTTTTGTTCTCCTCGGTACTAGCTTCTCTGTTGTGTCCCGGTTTGCTTTTATTAGTTTCTCATATCGTTCCGTTGGATCTTCTTCTTCCGTACAAAGCTCTGTCAATAAATTCCTCACCTCTATAGTATACTGGTTCTGTATAGTTGAATCTTTTAGAGAGGACCAGTCATACTTCACTTTTGATGGTGTTGATTTGCTTTTTCGAAGACTCAAGTGAATTGCGGACGGTGATCTCCTCCTAGGCTACTGAAGCTACTGAATGCTTCGACATTGTGTACTGAGTTCTTCCACTTTCTATTCACTGGGATGTAGTCAATCTGTGTTTTTCTACCATTCATGTCTGACATGTATGTCCATAGTTTGCCTTTCTTCTTTCTCCTCAGCGTGTTTGTGATAGCCAGGTTACTTTCGTTGGCATGTTCTAGGAGAAAAGAGCCGTTGCTATTGGTGTTTTCATGGTACGTGAATGGTGCATCCTTTTCACCAATATGAGCATTGAAATCACCACACTCAATTAGGAAGTCGTGCTTGGGAATCTTATTGAAGGTTTCTGAGAGTTTGTTATAATGTATCTCGCAGTCGACACTTCCCTCAACTGGCGCGTTGTTTGATATCACTGTTGTGTTAGGATTTCCATTAAAAGTAGCTACCATTATCCGCTTGTCGACAGAGCTGACTTCAGCTAGAGATT
>NW_027623067.1:120893-125893 GCF_034508935.2 Berghia stephanieae
GGTTCGAACCCCACCACCGCCGCGAAAAATTTTTATTCTCTATTGTCTTCTGGCACTTTTCTATTCACTTCATATCTTGTTGTTACCAACATAAGTGCCTGCTCCACTCACTTTTCTGAATTAAAAATTCACCCCATACACCGGAGCATACTCAATGTCTCAATCGTTTCTATGTTATATGTTTGTGTTGAGAATATTGGCTATTAAGCTTAACTGCTGGTCAAAATTATTCGCGATGGTGGTGTACGAACGAATCGGCGGTCTCAAGAAGTGGGTGAGAGAGGGATCTAGTAATGACTTTGGGTTTGAAACGAATATTTTTTGTGTTCGTGGATAGCTCACACGGTAGAGCCACGCTCTCACCTGCCAGGCGGAGTTGTCGTACCAATAAGGTCGCAGGTTCGAACCCCACCACCGCCGCGAAAAATTTTTATTCTCTATTGTCTTCTGGCACTTTTCTATTCACTTCATATCTTGTCATATATTTATTTGTAACTGTGATCACTATTCATTGATAAGAATACTGCTTTCATTAAATATCCTCTTTCCAATAATATCAGCTTAAACAAACTCGTCATTTGTACTTTTTAAAAGTAACTAGTACATTCTTGAGGCCATACTTATCAAATCTTTATTATATAAATGTAGTCGAGTTAGCTCTTGAGCGCTCATCAGACCATGACTGATTCTGTCCAAGATGTTTGTAGTTATTTTTTCAATTTGCGATTTGCATGGGTTAATGAGTGGACAATGAACTTTATTACGGAAATTTGTTCAATATTATTGAGTGTGATGAAGGATTAGATAAATTATAGTAACGACAATAAAGATATCGCTTTCTGTAGAATGAACAAAATAAAATGTAAGAGTAAAATGTAATTCAAATAGTTTATATACATAATAAGAGAGAGATAGAGATAGAGAGAGAGAGAGAGTGAGAAAGAGAGAGAGATAGAGAGAAAGAGAGAATCTTATTCAAGCAATTAACAGGCCAGTGCGTTTCACAGTATTTCATCCATCTGTCGGTGACGTTCTTTGTGTTGTTGTTGTTGTTGTTGTTGTTGTTGTTGTTGTTGATGATGATGTTGTTGTTGTTGTTGTTGTCTTTGTCGTTATTATTGACGTGGTTGTTCAATGTATATTTTAATTCATATTTTCCAGGCATCATACAAATTCATTCCCCGCAATCCAGACTTCCGAGATGTAATCGGACATTTTACTGGAATGAGCTTCCTGGACGTGAGGACGGTCACAATCTTGTACAACTGTGTCCCAAGTCAGTAGTAAAGATAAGAACAATAGTTATTAGAACAGCTTCAAAACAGAATGGCATACATTACAAAATGAGCATTTCATAGAACATAATCCACTTTACCGCTTTGCAGTGGCTTCCCCGCCTACAGCAACACTTACGATCAATGACGAGATGAGACATTCGTAAGGCGATATCACAATCATTTATCGCCGGAGGAAAATGTCTTAACAGTCGAGTACAATTCTCCAATAAAATAATAGAAGGAGTGTGAGTAAGGAGTAAGTTTCCATTGACTTAACTGTGCGCTACTTAAAGCGGTACTAGAACCCTGGACCTATCGATAAGATAGCACGTGTCAAAATAAGACCAAAATATAGCGCATAGTATTTTGGTCACAAACCTCTTCTCCACCAGCATATTATATGTATGGCTTTAAGAGGAAACTAGGCAATAGCTTTGCTGTAGGGGAGAGATAGAGAGCGAGAGAGAGAGCGAGAGCGAGAGAGAGAGCGAGAGAGAGAGAGAGAGAGAGAGAGAGAGAGAGAGAGAGGGAGGACACCGAAAGTTATGCGGGTATAAATGAATGTGATGAAAGAGCACAGGTCCGTAATGAGGTTATGCGTTTAGGCAGAACACTCACAGGATCCGCCCAGTAGAGGACATCTACCAACAAAACAAGCTATCTTTAAAATTAGCGTTTAAAGTGTGATCAGTATATTATGTGAGACACTATCCCTCAACTTGAGGTTTAAAATGAAATTCAAAGAGTGAAGGCTACTGTATTCCTTCTGTCAACGCTACGCCTTTAGGTAAAATACTCACAGCATAGAAATCGAATTTATGGTGAACTGATAAGCCAATAGGCTGTATAAAAACAATAACAAAGTGCTCAGTGTCGTGAACTTCGTTCCTTCTATACTGATAGGAGGATTGAGTGGACAGACAGAGTATAATTCTTGGATATAATATATACATTATGAGTATTTGTAATCAGTGTGATATTATCACGCGTCCAAATACAATGTCGTCGTGTCCATCTGGGACAAATGTGTGTATTTGATGACTGAGGAATGGTTGTTGTGAATCTGCGGCTAGTGTCCCCTTCCCCAGTTCCTGTGTTACTCTCTCAATCCTAGAGATTTTTGCTAATACCCGCAAACACAAGAAAGTTCGGGAAGCAACGTCCTACGCAGGATCAGCTGACTAGATGATGATGATGACCCGCAAACACAATACAGCACTCCCTGATTCGCACAATCATAATTTTGGTTTTATAATGTCTCCATTACACCTTTCAGTCGATTATTAACAAAGTTATAACAAGAACATACCCGTGGTCAGATGTTACAAGTGACCACGATTAGGTGTTGTGCCAACTATCATTAATACTTTAACGGGTTTTTAGTAATAATTCGTTTGGTTCCTACCAATTGTTTGAATTTTTTTTTTTTCTTAATTTTCAATTGTCAACTCTAAGGGGACAGGGTCACCATAAGAAAAGTGAAAAAAGGCGAATGAAGAACTCCACGATAATAGTATTTTAATTTTAATGGAGAATTTATTAAATTTCTGATACTCTATTTAATTTAAAAATAGACCCATACTCTTTTAGTTATTCCTTATTTTTCACACCTAATCTGTGGGTTAGCAAGCCAAAATAAATTATAGAATTGTTATTTTCCTTTTGGGATTAGGATCAAATGTTCGCTTTTATAGAAATACAATGAGCGGCCATCTTTAGTGTCAGTTCTATTTTTGTTGTTCATATGAAACTTAACGCGTTCTTTTTAAATAGCGTTCTTCTAGAATACTGCTTTTTGAAGTCAGTATCTGATCAAAATTAATTTCATGATGAATTCCAAGAAAATATATGAAGGCGATCTAAGCGTAAATTGTTCTCGCAGTAATATCAGTCAAAGGAAACGTAAAATTCATGGTAATCGGTTTACAAATGATAAGAAAAAAAGGTGCTGTTAGTGTTAGTAGTAGTAGTAGTAGTAGTAGTAGTAGTAGTAGTAGTAGTAGTAGTAGTAGTAGTAGTAGTAAACGTAGGGTATTTGACCACAGTGATGGAGCTGTTTTGGAATGTGCTAATGAGGGTTTTGTAATCAAATAAGTGTGTTTAGAAAAACAGCCTGCCACGCCCAATTCTCGAAGTGATGTATAATTGTGCAATGTGTATGATGTGATGGATGAGCAGAGAATCGGATTCTGACGATAAAGTAAATATATGTTATATCAAGTTGTAGATTAACATGAAAGATATTGGGTTTTAAATTATTGATCTAATTATTATACAAGAACAAACGTCTTCTAGACTTCGTGTGTAATGTGTGTCATAGTAAAGTTGAAAGGAAAGAACCTGAGCGGCGTGGGTTAGGAAGTTTGTCTGGTTTTGTATATGGTACCAAAAACTGTCCTTCGAAGCAGTTAGCTCCATTTTGATCTGATCCTCTAATCCATGTAAATGACTCGGGTAGCCTTACTGTTCATTTCGTGGTAAATATACCTCCTCATGTTCAGAAGTATAGTTTTAAGAAAATAAAAAGAGACTATTTGTGAGGCTGTTGTGAAGTCTCGGGTTGAAGTTGTCGTAAGGCGGGTGAAATCGTAGACATCGTAAAGTTATAGCCTGAAACTGGCCGAAAAATGACGTGAAAATACCAGTCTTTTGCCACAAAAGAAAACAAAAAGTGAGTTGTATTCAATAGTTCAACTGATGAAATCACTTGTTTCCTTGAGCTCTACTAACGACAACTCACTTGGCGCTACACAAACCTAAAAAATGACGTCAAATTGCCAGTCCTAGAAGGTTCTTTCCTAAATGTTAACGTGGCTACGGAGAAATTGAGCTTCAAATGTCAGAAAAGGGCGATGAAGTAGAGGGGGGGATTTGAAGGACATTGACGTGTCAGTGGTCGGGACGTACATGACTAAGGGGTTCTCGGCAAAGTGTGGACTAGTAACCACAATAGGTTGTCCGACAGGGAAAGTAAACTCAAAGGTATGTAAGTCCTGCGATTGGTGAAAGCTAAACATGGGGAATATTCTGAAGATGGATAATAACGCATGAAAAGGATTGTAGGTTGACGCATTTCGGTTCTTCAGGTACCATAGAGCCCGCTTTTGCAACAGACATGTTTTCACGCTCTGCGGAGAAGCATCATTTGCGATACACTCGAGTTATCGGTGACGGGGACACAAATAGCTTGTGAACCGTAAAATAAATTATAAATCTTATGGGAAACGATAGTTGCAAAGGTGAAATGAACTGGGTACGTTAAAATATGATGTGTAACCGGGTTAGGAAGGTGACAAATTCTATATCTGGAAAAAAAATGACTGACGAAAAAAATGAGGGAAAGGCAGATTGACAGATAAAGTGATCGATGAAATACAAACTTATTACGACAATGCTATCAGTGCCAAAAAACATGACTTGAATGATATGCGAAAAGCAATTTAGGCCTTTTATTTCCATAAGATATCCGCGGATGAGATGCCGTATCATAATCTATGCAATGAAAAATGGTGTAAGTACATTGGGGTGAATGCGAAACGGTCGCAAGACAATATCCTATCTCCTGCAATAATTATGGAGGTGTGTAAGCCTGTTTTCCGCGACTTGTCACCTCCCAACCTTTTACGTAATTCCCTTTCGGGTTTAGCAAGCTGCGAGTTTGAATAGTTTGATTTGGAAAATTTGTCCAAAAGAGTCATATCATGGGATAAAAATTGTTGAAAT
>NW_027623067.1:130655-133155 GCF_034508935.2 Berghia stephanieae
CTCTTTCTTTACCGATGATTTTCAGTATTTTCCCATCATGGCATAAATACATACATACATACATACACACATACATACATACATACATACATACATACATACATACATACATACATACATACATACATACATACATACATACATACATACATACATACATACATACATACATACATACATACATACATACATACATACATACATCATACATACATACATACATACATACATACATACATACATACATACATACATACATACATAATACATACATACATACATACATACATACATACATACATACATACATACATACATACATACATACATACATACATACATACATACATACATACATACATACATACATACATACATACATACATACATACATACATATATTAGCAATGACTATCCCGCACAAATCTTTGGGCCTCTTTTTCGCTTACGAAGTGCCCGAATTCGCGTCAAAATATGGGACGGAGCCTTTTCGTATATGCTATTTTAAAAAATTAATTACAACGCTGTTTATCGATGAATATGACTGAATATTGGCACACAGTTAGAAAAAAGGTCATTTTACATTATGTCAAGCGACAAAATTGTGCAATTACCAGAAGACCGTTAAAAATAGATTTTTACTCTTTGGAGTAAAATATTTCTAAAATTACCGGGCGTGGAGGTTTTGTCGCTGACAAGGTAATACATGAACATTTCTTCTTTTTGGTTGTAAAATTTCATATGAATATGACGAGTACTTTTCCCGTATTTTACAAAACACCATCCTAATTTGCTCTTCAAGCTTCACACTTATTACGCAAGATACAACCAAAGGTCGAAAAAAAATGCTGAAAAAGCGTCCCATATTTTCGCGTTTTTTTCCTCTTTGCGGGTCATCCAAATAAATTACACCTTTGAAACAGCATAACTTGTTTATTTATGAATGGATTTTCAAAACTCAAAAACATTTTTACTCAGTGGACATAGGGCTTTGATTTTAGACAAAAAGAGAAAAAAACATTTTTCATAGTCCATGCTACATATATACATACATACGATTCGTCATCACACGAGACCATAATATAGCCGCGACAGAATATGACGGAAAACCACCTATAATCACATGATCATCCTCAACAAGCAAGCGAGAGATCGTTTTGACCTGGTGAATGAGTGGCAATAGTAATTTATATCCTAACAGCTTCCATTCGGCGAGAAGCACCATGGCGGATGATGTAGTAAATTCGATAGTTTAAACAAGTTACTAAGTTCCTTTGCGTCGTTACGAGGGAAGTGACGTCGCGACTGTTGATGCCTATTGTTAGTTTTGTTTTTAAAAATGGCATCACTATTATCGAACCCTGGCGTGATATGAATGAACCAAGGAAAAATGAAGCTTTGGTTGTCGAGGTGTTGACGACGATGTTGTGACCTTAAGCAAACCAATTTTAACCCTTTCTTTACCAACTACAGGAAAATCGTCACATTCGCTACGATACAACCAACATTCTTCTTATTCAAATTTCAGTTGTACATCATATAATTTAAACAAAATTAACAGTTTCTTGTAGAGCATATTTTGCTAAAGAAATTATGTATGGCATGAACTTTACTTGCCTTATGTCAGAGTGATATAAGATATATTTTTGTGTTAGTTTGGTGTGGAGATTTTGGGATAATCCTGAAAATGGCTGGTAAGGAGAGGGTTAAATCTTGAAAACATGAGGCACTCACACAGATCAATACTCAAGTGACATCATTAAAACGCTTTACAAGGGATCCTTGGACATCAGCAACACTCACATGCGGCACGAGACATGTCGCCTATTTAAGCGATTTTACAATAATATTATTTTCCGACAGGGACAACATAGCTATCGACCAGGTACTCGTCTTACACCTGAGTACGGATGAGAGAAATTGAACAACGAGCCTTTTCCAATAACTGAAATAACTATACGCCACTGCGAAATGGCTTCGAACACGGTACTTACCAATTCAAGCCACAAGACCGCAAAGTCGCACAATAAATCGAGAAGTATAAGCGCTTGAATGCTTGTTTGAATGTCAGCTGGATACATAAAGTGACTTAGGTGTTCTCGTGCAATCAGTACGTTTAACAGGTACCATGTACTCTAGTAGTCATTCAGAGGCATTGGGGACATGAAGCCGAAGTTTAATCCGGTTTCTATAGCGTGAAAAGGACAATAGAAATTGCTTGCTACCCTTTGAGTAGGACGGCAGTCGATCTCAAAACACTTTCCGCCAGATTTAACAGACCCAGCTACCCAATCATTGTTCATTTCCCATTAGCCAAGGCGATAGAGCTCTCGTTCCACAAGCATAGCGACCGAGATCAATCCGGGTGCAGTAGAGACTTTTTCTTCTGACACCGCCCCCCCCCCACCCCCATCCCCGTCCTGTATACTGTAGAGATTCCAAATTAACTACAAATGACCAATGGGGGGACTTTTCAACACGAGAAAGTGAATCATTAAAG
>NW_027623067.1:143155-150655 GCF_034508935.2 Berghia stephanieae
TGAGTGTGTGTGTATGTGTGTATGTGTGTGTGTGTGTGCGTGTAGGTGTGTTGTGTGTTGTGTGTACATGTGTGTGTGTGATATTGTAGTGGAATGTGGTTGCGGCGAGGGGGGGGGGGAGGGAAGAGGGGGAGGAGGGGTATAATGGGGTCGGAGGGGGGGAAAGGGGGGGGGAAGGAAAGGGGGGGGAGGGGTTATTTGGCCTTTTGCGTTTTGAGCTTGAATTTGTTAGAGTGTCTGCACATTGTCATCAGTTCAGATCTTTTGTTTAAGGTGCTATTGTTTCTGTGGTTGTGTAGTAAAATCTCCAGTTTCTCTGTCAGGCATAAATTGCATTTTCTATTACCGCATCTGTAGGGGCTGCTTTGCTTGACGACCTCCCAGGTTATTGTTGGTGTTTTTGTGTGTTTATTTGTTCCCAATAGTGCATTGCTTATTTGGTGCTTTTTGCTTTGCTTTCGTGTGTTATGGAGGCTTTGTGGTTGTTGTATCGTGTTTTGAATGGGGGTTCTGTCCTGCCGAAGTATTGTGCTGCGGTGTTATCAGTGGTTATGGTGGCTTTGTAGACTATGGCGCTTTTTTGGCAGTTTCCTTTAAGAGGGCAATTGTCTTTCTTTCTGCAGTTACAGTTGTCTTTATTTGTATTGATGTTGTTGGGTTCGGATATGATTTGTCTGTTGTGGTTGGTAATGATCTGTTTCATGTTTTGTGCACAGCTGTAGCTTAACTTGACGTTGTTTCTGTTGATTACTTTGTGCAGACGGTGGTTCTTCGGGAAGTGCTTATCGATGAGTGCAAGGAACTGCTTGCCGATATTTGAAGTGATTGCGTTGTTGAACGGCGGGTTGAACCATATTATATTCCTTTTTCTGTTTTGTTTTGATGTTGTGGCGTGTGTTAAATCTTTGTATTTCAGTGTTGAGGTGTGTCCGCTCTGTTTGAGTGCCATTTCGTAGTCTTGTTTTGTTTCGTTGAATATGTTTTCATTTGAAGAGAGGTTGTTTAGCCGTTGTTCTATCATGGTGGGTATTTGTTTTATTATCGTAGGGTTGGTGGTTGGAGTGTTTGTGGACGTACAATGGGGCGCTGTTGGGTTTCTTTTATGGTCTATACGTGTTAGTTTTGAGGCAGAGGGTTGTGTCCAGGAAATCGACTTGGTGTAGGTTACTTTCTAGTGTGATTTTGAGCTCGAGATCCTTGAATAATTTTATGAGTTTTTTCTTCATTCTTTCAATGTTGGATTTTGATGTTGTGGTGTGTGTTCCTAGTCCGTCGTCCCTGTAGAGGCCGAAGTTTATGTTAGGCAGTTGGTTCTTGATCTGGTGTGTGATGTAGAGGCCCACTAGTTCGCGCACTTCTGCTCCGTCGTATGCACCCATGGTGACGTCAAATTGGCCTTTTTTCTTGGTCCAGATTTCTCCATTGTGGAAGAGGAGCGACCGTCTTGCGTGTTTGATTATGTTTATGGTGTTTTGGTCGATGTCGGTGTACTCTGTTGCGAATTTGATGGCTCTGGTGAATGTTTTTTCTGTTATACAGGCGTAAAAATCAGAGATATCATGCTGTATGAATTGTAGGTTGCGTTTGTTGGTGAGGGTTTTAAACCATTTGATGACTGCTTGTGTGTTTGTCCATTGTTGTATGTTTGTGTTTTTTCTAATTGTGTTGTTGATTTCTTGGAGGTAGTGCTTGCTTATAATACCTATTTCTGATTTGGCTGGGTTTATTAATCTGCAAGATGGGTTGTTGTTGAAGTCTGTTTTGTGGTCTTTTAGTGTTATAAAAGCCTCGTTGGGTGCGATACATTCTGTCCTCTCCTCCAAGTCGAGCTTGGTTGCAATCTGTTTTGCTTCCAAGTCGATGTTGTGTTTGGCGTTTGTGGGGGCTTTTTTGTAGTGTTGAGTGATGCTGTTTCGGATGAGTTTGTTGTAGGTGTTTGTGTCGAGCTCGTAGATGTTGTTTGTCTTGTCTGCTGGTATGAACATGTTTTTTTATCTCTTGATTTCTTTCACGTCTTTGGCGAGGGTGCTTTGGAATTTGGAGTTGGTTTTTTTGAAGTTAATGGTAGGAATTAGGTCGAATAAGTCATATTCGAAAGCATTTAGGTCTTTGTGGGGAGGTGGGTAGTTTGCTGTGTTGAATCCGAAATTTTCTTTTGTTGTTGGGTCGTCATTTTCCTCGTTTTTTTCGAAGTGGAACACCTTCCATCTTAGGCGTCTCAGGAAGTGTTCCATTTTGTTTAATATCTCTTTAAGATAAGTGTATTTGTTTGGGTTGGGGACGTTTTTCATGGAGTAGTCTACGGTTTTTTTCTTCAATGTTGTCATGTTGAGAGTGGTGTGTTTGCTACTGGTACCGAGAGTGCTCAACTGTTTGGAGCTTGGTATTTATGAGTGTTGGTGGGTACTTGTAGGTACGAAAGTGCTCGAAAATGGTGGTTAGAGCTAATATATAATGTAAATTTTCACTCACATTTTTTTGCCGAGACGACTCGATTTTACTACACAACCACAGAAACAATAGCACCTTAAACAAAAGATCTGAACTGATGACAATGTGCAGACACTCTAACAAATTCAAGCTCAAAACGCAAAAGGCCAAATAACCCTCCCCCCCCCCTTTCCTCCCCCCCCCCCTTTCCCTCCCCCCCTCCCGACCCCATTATACCCCTCCTCCCACTCTTCCCTCCCCCCCCCCCGCCGCAACTACATTCCACTACAATATCACACACACACATGTACACACAACACACCTACACGCACACACACATACACACACACACACTCATAATATAAACATGAGAGCACATCACAATACACATCAAAACTAATCACCACTACACAGCGAAACAACATTAGTTTGGAGTTTTCTACGGACATTGCAAATGGATTATGCCGACTGAGGAAGTGTAAGGAACACAGAAACGAGTCGTCTCGGCAAAAAAATGTGAGTGAAAATTTACATTATATATATACATATATCTTGCCTGGGTCTCTTCGACAGCCAATCTGGCATTACGTCTGGCACGCCGTGCATCGAGCGATGCTTCTGTGGTACGCTTCATGGTTTGCTTAATCCGATTTCCGTCGGTAATCCGGAAGATTTGCTCACTAAATAAACCGCAAGGTAGTTGCATATTTTCTAAAACGTCTCTCAATGCTATCGTGCCATCCTTGAATATCAGCACTGCCAGCCTCACAGAGATTTTAACAGTTTTTAACCCGTAAAATGACTCTTTTGGACAAATTTTCCATATCAAACTATTCAACGACTCCTTAGCATTTTGCTTAAACCTGTCAAGGCACTTACTTAAAAAGTCGGGATGTGACAAGTCGCGGAAAACGGGCTTATACGCCTCCATAATTACAGGCGATAGGCTATTGTCCTGCGACCGTTTCGCATTCACCCCCCTATTGCTACACCATTTTTTATGGTATAGATTATGATAGGGCTTCTCATCCGAGGATAGCTTGTGGAAATAAATGGCCCAAATTGCATTCCACATACCACATCATTGGCACAGATAACCTCGACGAAAAAAGTGTGTATTTTTTCTATCACTTTATCTGTCAATCTGCCTTTCCCTTCTATTTTCTTCCCGTCACTCATTGATTTTCCCGACATAGAATTTTTCACCTTCCTAAGCCGGGTACCCATTCTTTTTTGTACGTGCCCAGTACATTCCACCTTCTCAACTGTCGTTTCCCCAAAAGGTTTATAAGTTTTTACGTTCTAAAACTATTTGTATCCCCATCACCGATAAACCGGTTGTATCGCAAACGATGCTTCTCCGCAGAGCGTGATAAAAATTATGTTGCTACAGAGGGCTCTATGGAACCTAAAGAGCCAAAATGCGTCAACGTACAATCCTTTTCGTTATTCTGCATCTTACGAACTCTTCCAATTTTTTCCTATGCTTAGCTTTCCACCAATCGCTTGACTTACATACCTTTGATTTTACAGCAGCATCGAGTACTTTCCCTGTCGCACACGCTATTGCGGTTATTAGCCCGCACATTGCCAAGAACCCCCTAGTCATGTACGTCCCGTCCATTGATACGTCAATGTTTTTCAAATCCCACCCTTCGTCTCCCTTTTCTCGCATTTGAAACTCAATTTCACCTGCCTTACTACAACTTTCAACTTGAGAGTTCACAACAGCCTCATGAATAGTCTCTTTTATTTTCTTAAAAATAGACGTCTGATAGGAGGGGAAAATTCATCATACCACAAAATCCTTGACGTCCCTTATGCCCACCACCCACGTAACGCATCGCGATTGTGCTCTACGATTCACAGAATGAACAGTAAGGCTACCAGTGTCATTTACATTGATGTGAAGATCAGATGAAAATGGAGCTAACTGCTTAGAAGGGCAATTTGTGGTATCACAAACAAAACCAAACATACTTCCTAACCATGTCGCTCAGTTTCTTCCAGTTCAACTTTACTATGACACACATTACACAAAAATCTGGAAGAACTTTGTTCTTTTAAAATGCGTAGATCAATAATTTAAATCCCACTCTCATTGCCATGTTTCTTTACAACTTGATATAACATGTGGTTATCATCAGAATCTGTTTCTGACAGCTCAACCATCACATCACACACATGGCACAATTTTACTTCAATTCGAGAATTGGGCCTGGCATAAATATGTAAGCAACCTTTCCAAAGATGATAATCAAATATTTTTACATGAAAATAAACGTCAGAATGAGCTTTCAATCAATAATGATGCTATTATTCTGAAATAAACCCCAATAAAATTGTTCTTCAAAATGCAATGGCAAAACGTGCTTTAGACATCGCACACGCAGGTCATCAAAGACACAATAAAAGATATTCAATCAGAGAAAAAAACATGGTTTTGCGGAATGAAACAAGCAGTTTTTGAAGTTGTAAAGAGCTGTTTTGCATGGCAAGTAGTTAAACCATCAAATACAAGAGAGTCTTTAGGATTGTGAAAAGTGTTCAATAAACCATGGTCAGACATTAGTGCAGATTATTGACATTTACAAAATGGTGAAATGATTCCGGTGATTATTGTTGAATATTCCAGATCTGTAGTGGTAGCGTTTCAAATGCTATCATACCTAGACTTGATTTTTTTTTGTTTGCTGAATTTGGAATCGCAAACACACTGAAAACAGACAAAGGACCTCCTTTCAACAGAATTTAGTGAATATTTAAAACATATGGAAAAACCATTAAACTATTATCGTTTCTTTGATTTTGTGAAAGTTTTGCAATGTCCACATAAACATGATTCAATCTAAAATATCGAGATTTATAAGGCTATATGTTCCCAGATCATGTCTTGTTAAGTATTGTAAACTACATTGCCTATTTTTTGTAAAAGCGTACTCAAATAAGTGAACAAAATAGCAAAACGGAAATAAACACCATTTCAGAAATCTGTGTCGGACAGAAGAAATTTTGCAGCAATGTTCCGGTTTATCTCGAATACGATATCTTGCTCCAGTAAGACAGAGAATGGACGGTGGCGTAACATATATTTCCATCCGAAAGATGGAACGGAGACAATTGGATACCATTTTACTCCCCTGAGCAGCAGGCAACTAAAGCAGAAAAATAAAACATCATTTTCTGTGAAAGAAATATTGCCAGATTTCTTCATGACTTCTTTGCCGACAAGGATAGAAAACTATAGTTACGATAAGTAAAGGAAAAGGTCAATTGAGCAGAAAACCCATAGAATTTATTGGACATGCTTTCCATAAATATGCAGATGATTTGCAGCTTTATGATTCAGTACGCCTATGTAATTTAAAATTATTTATTCAACGAGTTTCGATATAATTATCTTGTATGTATCAAAAAAAGTTGAAAAATTCGATTATAGTAAAAATTAGATCTGTATCTTCACGAACATAGAATCCACCCCGTGAATATACTCATGTCATCGTAATCAACGTCTACATTCCACCATCATCAGGCAACAACACGTCAAAAATATTTTGTGGAAAGAAATACAGGGCATTCAGATTAAGTCACCGGACGCCGTATTGATGGTCACTGGTGATTTTAACCAATGAAACGATTTCTCTCTCCCGGGACTTCATCAATACGTGGACTGGGAGGCAAGGGACAAAAACGTTAGATTTATTCCTGTGTAATGTTAAAAATAGCCATAAATGTTTACCACGTGACCCATTAGGTTTATATGACCACTGCATACTCTTGCTACTCCACACCTATCGCCCTGTTATCAACGTGTAAAACCAGTAAAGAAATGTGTGCAGATCTGGAACGGAAGTGTGTGGTTGTTTTGAATGCACTGACTGGAAAATATACACGGTAGTAAGAAAAATCTCAAAATAATGATCTCAAAATGCCCACTAATTAAACATAAAGATGCGTCAGTTGTTTTTGATCATCCTTTGATTTTTCCTTTCCTCCTCTTGGTCTAATCAACATTGTTGATGAATATTGATAGACGATCATTACAATTCAACAAAGAAAAATGAAAACGAATATAATGTCCTGAGATGTAAAATTTGTTTTAACATTTCTTAATGAATCTTAAAATATATGATGACATTCTATATTTTCAACAGTATAGTATTTTTCTAGAATATCACAAACAAGTAAATATGGAATTACGAGTACAATGATGAAACACAGTGTAAATTATTTTTAAATCACACAATTTACATTGCTTCTAAAACACAGCAGTGCTGTTAGGCGTATTGTATAGTGTATTCTAGTGTATTTTTACAGTTATGATACAAACTTGGGCACACCGAATGCTTCGTTCAAAGTATAAGACACTCAAAAATAAATTATCTCAGCTTATACTGACTATACTTTCGGTTGAAAGTTCTCAAAAACTGTCAGATAGTTTGTTTTAAAAAATAATGTTTACAAACATAAATTATGAAGGTGATTGGCTCTCCTGTTAAACTTAGAAATTGTCGCTTACAGTAGTTTTGATATTAGCGATCGCCATATCTTGCAACAACTCATGCTTAAATCTACATGATTTGGTAACGATTCTGGTAATGACGTGAAATCCACACTGTAAAGACTGTTTTTAAATGTCAAAATTTCAAGCTGAGATGAGAACAGATAAGGAGAACCTTCAATTCTAATCTTTTTTAGGACTGCGACAAAGGGTATAAATGATCTAATGGAACATGCGGTGAGTATTAAATATTTATATCTTGATTCTAAATTGTAAATTGAATATTTATACTGGATTCTCACTAAAATGTATTTGTTCCTTTTGACTGTTTTTTTTATTTGTCATGTTTTTTTTTTCTTACAATATGACGAAATTGCACTGTAGTGTATGGCGTTTCAGCTGATTACCCATGCTAAATTGAGCAAGTATACTCAAACCATCAACATAATAAATGACTCAGAAGGGCAGGTAGAATGATTAGTTTCTCGGCCCTAATTCAGATGTGAATAGTAGAGGATTTACCTCCAGAACAGGGTCAATACACTAAGACTAGACTAGATAGAGCAGGG
>NW_027623067.1:155655-158155 GCF_034508935.2 Berghia stephanieae
TTAAAGCTCTTTGGGCACATTTACTGCATTATGCGATATACAAAAGATCATGTTGTTGTGTTATAATATAATTGATTCAAATAAAAAATAGTTTAACTATATTTACTGACAGAAGTAAAATTTTAAAGTGTATTGTTACTTTCTCCCATCCATATGTGACTACCAGATTGTAAGTATCCATCAATTATAGTCTTTCATTTATTTTACGCTCAATGGCACCGACACTATTATATATAGTTATCACAGAATTAAAAACCCAATATCAATAGCCATAATGATATATCGACGGTCCTATGATCGAACCTCTGAAGTAGCGTTTTAACGGATCCTTTGACAAAGCTCTGATGTCGACATCCGAGTTTCACGCCTGGCGATTTCACGACGATGTCATTTCCGACGTTTGAACACCGGGTTGTGAGATAAAAGAGGGCTGCTACTTTTGTGCTATCCTCTGATCTAAATACTTTTTTTAATACTTTGCAATTGTAAGAGTTCTCAGTGTCATTATTATTATTATTATTATTATTATTATTATTATATTATTATTATTATTATTATTATTATTATTATTATTATTATTATTATTATTATTATTATTATTATTATTATTATTATTATTATTGTTATTATTATTATTATTATTATTATTATTATTATTATTATTATTATTATTATTATTATTATTATTATTATTATTATTATTATTTTATCACGTCATGAACGTGTGAGATGTTGACAAGGGAGGTTGGTGCGGTGGAAGGAAAAGGAATAGGATTATTGTCATTGTGCATTTCAATCCGATGCTGCATACCGCTTGCGAGTCTTCACTATCCAGATCTCGTTCATGGTCACGTGAGACGGCTATATCCGTTCGGGTTCGGCGTTCGGCGTCTCGTTCGACCTGATTTCGTTAAAAGCCTAATACTTGGCTCGAATACTAGAATTGTTAGAGAGATGAAGCCATTTTCTCATTTGTTAATTTCCAGAACCTTCGTTTCTCATATACCTTAAAGAAGAAAATCCATAAGTATGGTTATATCAACAAATGGGAAAATGGCTTCATCTGTCTAACAATTCTAGTGTTCGAGCCAAGTATTATTCAAATCCACCATAAGGTTGTGAAAATATCCACGTCAACGCTTGGGCACCGGTTGAGGACAGGACTATATCCCTCCGCCTAAACAGTAACGCGTGATGATATTAAGTTTACAATAATAATTTGTGACGTCAGATTATGAAAAGTTAAATTAAACTAAATTAGATTTTGAAAAAAAATAAGTATCATTTAAATATTTTTGAAACTGTCCGTTACTCAGAGATGAAGTAATCGAATAGAATAAAGGATATAATAAAAGATTTCTTACACGCTCGTGATATGGAATGCCAACTCAGTTCGCAACTCGCATTTGTAAGCTCGTGCAGCAATTGGAAACACGTCTGGAATTCCAGAAGGCAAGAGTGTCAGAATCGTACATTAAATCCACTCTCCTCAGCTTAACTGTAATGTATGGTAAATAACTGCGTGATTGTGGTCAAGTGTGTGTAAGAATGACAGAGTTATATTCTATGTATTATTGCTTTGTCTCAAAGAGAGAGAGAGAGAGAGAGAGAGAGAGAGAGAGAGAGAGATGGCGAGATTTTTTCTACTTAAACCCTGACCAAACGGTTAAAAATAAAGACACATTTGGATTTAGATCTACCATACCAGCCCCATTCATACCTGAACTACGAGAATTCGAGGATGGAATGACAGACATCATCCAAAATCTAACATTCAGACAAATCAACGACACCTTCCAAAACAAACTAAAACAAGACATACGATCAATACATCAAGACTCCAATGTTTACTTCGCCGCTGACAAAACCACAAACTTCTACAAGCTCACGCCTAAGGAATACACACATTTACTTGACAAAAAATACAAGCAGAGTACAAGAAACAAACACCATCTACGACAACTGACATTACAGCAGAAGACAAAAGCATCGCCGAAAACCTACAGCTAAGTGACAGAATAGACACCACAGTAAAATCTAACGCCTTCATCACTATCAAAGACCATAAACCAAACTTCCGTAACAACGTACAATGCCGTCTCAAAAACCCATGCAATTCCCAAATCGGAAAAAAGTAAACAGATTTTAGACAGAATCAACACCAAAATCGTCAAGGAAAGCGAATTCAACAAATAGAGAAAAACCGCTGAAGTTAACAACTGGTACAGAAAACAAACAAAGACAAAACGCAATCATCTTTGACATCTGTAATTTCTACCCTTCAATCACCAAAACCCTACTCCTCAAAGCACTACAATTCGCGAAAACCTTCGACAACATCACCAAAGAAGAAATTCATATTATCCTGCACTCGAAGAATACATCACTTTACAATAATAGAATAGCATGGACAGAAAAATCAACAAACTTTGATGTCACCGTGGGAAGCTACCACGGAGCAGAATCATGCCAGCTCGTCGGACTATATCTACTTTCTCAA
>NW_027623067.1:163155-168155 GCF_034508935.2 Berghia stephanieae
TTCTTTGTCTGCAGTAAAATTAAACGTCTTCTCATTATTAAAGTCCATGAACTCAACTTGCGTAATAATGATCATGCCCATTTATGAACCCATGCAAATCGCTCATCGAAAAAACATAAGCAAACAGATCTTAGACAGAATAAACACCATCAACCAAAAGTTACAGAAACACAGAAAACAAACAGCAACAAAATGTCATAACTATGATATGTGTAATTTCTACCCTTCAATCACCAAAACCCTACTTCTCAAACCACTATAATTTACGAAAACATATGAAAACATAACCGAAGAAGAATCCCATATCATCTGCACTAGATGAACACATCTTTGTATACCAATGGACTAGCATCGACAAAAAAATCTACAAACTTTGATGTCATCATGGGAAGCTATGATCGATAAGAACATGCTAGCTCGTCGAAATATATCTACTATCCCTGTGCAAACAGTCCTCTTAATCTGTCACCATCACTACTCACGTGATGCAATAATTTTGCTCGGGTAACTGTCGCGTACCGTTGATGTCCTGTATCCTATGTAGGGAACATTCAAAGGTCTTGTCATATCATTTACCGACATTATGTGTGATGTGTATATTGGGTGTCTATGAATGGTCCGCTATGGCCATGTCATACATGTATGAGGAAAGACAAGACAACAAAGTTCGTAGTGATTCAATATAAATCTCTCTCTCTCTCTCTCTCTCTCTCTCTCTCTCTCTCTCTCTCTCTCCTCTCTCTATATATATATAATATATATATATATATATATATATATATATATATATATATATATATATATATATGTATATATATATATATATATATATATATATATATACATATATATATATACTACTCCTCTCTTTTCTTCTACTCCCTACTCTCTCTCTGTCTCTCTGTCTCTCTCTCTGTCTCTGTCTCTCTCTGTCTCTCTCTCTCTATCTCTCTATCTATCGCGCTCTCTCTATCTATCTACTCTCTACTCTCTCTCTGTCTCTCTGTCTCTGTCTCTGTCTCTGTCCTCTCTCTTCTTCTCTCTCTCTCTAGCTCTCTCTCTCTCTCTCTCTCTCTCTCTCTCTCTCTCTCTCTCTCTCTCTCTCTCCTCTTCTTTTCAACTATTGACTTTATTGATTTCTATTTTGTAAATGTTGCTTAATATCACAACATACATATATTATTATGATGGTGATGTTTGATGTATAGGATATAATGTTTGTCTAAGTGCAACAAACCACTAATATTGTAGCACACGCGACTACAACATCTGCTAAACGGTGTCTTTCACCAAGTGTAGCTCGACGTGTTCTACAAAGAAAAGAATTTCTACAGTTTTGGCCAGAAAAATCTTTCTTCAAGTATCAATCTATTAAAATGACCCTAATCTTCTCAAGAACTCTCAACCTTGGATTTTCAGGGAAATCGTCTAGGGGGCACCAGCTCACAGTTTTTGGCACGAGAAGGGCAATTTAGGCGATCGATATTTGATGGACACAATTTCTGGCCACAATTTTAATAATCCATTGTGTTTTGATTTTTTTCGTGGGTCCATCAGATCAGTGATTGCAAACATCATCGTGTCGCGAATGTGTGTGTTTGTGTGTGCTACAAATCAGGTCATAGTTTACTAGCTTCAACTCAGAGTTTGACGAATATTACTTTTAATTCGCAGCAAAAAGAACGTGAAATAGGCAACGATAGGAGTTTGTGATTTTCCTGTGGATTTTCAGATCGGATAAAAGGTGCAAAATTTCAAAGTCTTCAATATTTCAGTGTGAGTTTTTATCGTTAATTACTAATATAATATCTTATATTCTTTTTTTTAAAATTAGGTGACCAAACTTATTATATCTGTATTATGGCAGGGTGTATTGGATTAGTGTTACGTGTCCTTTTATTGAATGTCTAATAGCCAAACGTTACTATGGACTTGATTTCAGTATGATTCTAGTGGACACTATTTTGCATTATTTCAAGAGTGTTTGCATTAAAACAATGAAACATTACAGTTTGGTTGTCAGACCTGAAAATAAGTATATGTTGGATGTGTGCAATCCAATTTAAAGCTTATCTTAGCATAGAATAGCAAAGTTGGCTTGTCATCTAAAGCCTGTTGACATATCGGAAAGTCTGTTGAATTAAATAATCTTTTAATCAGGACTACTGCCAACTACTGATTTTTGTTGAGATGTATGTTAGGAGCGAGGGTAAACTATACCATACATACAATTCTACATAAAACTGTCAAGTTTGTCATTGAATGCGTGGACTCATAGACTCCCCACAACTTGCGCTGGCAATCTTTTACATCTCTCAACCACAGTCTAGTAAATGACTCACTAGTTCTAAGCTCCAAACTGCCAAAGTAAGTGAATTTAAAAAATTAGACTAACTAATAATAATAATAATAATAATAATAATAATAATAATAATAATAATAATAATAATAATAATAATAATATTAATAATAAAAATAATAATATACTTATATAGCGCCCCTTAATCCACTGACAAGTGCTTTATGGCACGTTAATAATCACTTAGACTATATACTAGTGATAAAAAGAAAGTATACAATTGTTTTACCTACATAATTGGTATGAAATATTGTTCTGGTTTATTTAAAAGCTATGTGTAATCATAGTACTATCATTTGTCTTTCATTTTGTTAGATTTTGTAACGTTTATGGTTGATCTTGTATCAACATAGACTTTTTAAAACATGATCTTCAAAAAGGGAAGTAACAAGTCACAACATACACTTTAATTTTGACAAACAATGACATTTTAATAAAATTACTTGCGTTCATTTCATTTGAAGTGAAGGTGAATCTAATTCAATCAGTAACGAGTATGTCCCCCGTGTGCCCCAATCACAGAATTGCATCTCCTACGCATGGTATTGGTCAATCTGGCCAGCTGGTGTTGAGGAATGTTATCCCCATCAGTTCTCATAACGTGAGACCGTTGTTGTTCATTTTGCGGGTCTAATGTAATGATCTATAACAAAAAAACATAACACCTTGAACTCAATGCACTGCTTCACCGGCAGCCAATGAAGATCTTCCAGAACAGGGGATATAAGATCGTCACGTTTTGATAACATCTCCAATCTAGCCGCCCTGTTACGAACTTTATGCACTCTTTGAATTTTGTTTTTTTGGAAACCAATGAGCAGATCATTGCAGTAATCGAGTCTACTAAAGATGAAATAAATTACAAGCGTTTTAGTTATTTCAGTGTCAATCAAGGACCTAATACGACCAATATTTTAAAGATGGTAGTGATCACTTTGGATAATTTTGGTGATATGATTATTCATTGACATATTGATATCAAAATATGAACCCGGATTGCGAACATAGGAATTAGAAATAGAAACTTACAATCTACTACATCAATCTCATCTCTTTTAACACTATTTCTACAAGTTTTGTTCTACATACACAACACATCGGTTTTTTCTTCATTCAATTTCAATTTATTTATATCCATTCAATTTATAATTTCATTGATACAACCTTCAACCTTCCACGACACATTGACTTCATCATCCACAGATAAAAGAACATAAAGCTGTGTGTCATCGGCATACATATGTAAGTCAACTAAAAAGAAGAACAATTTTCCCGAGGGGCTGTGTATAAAGCGTAAAAAGTAGAGGTCCGAGGACTGATCCTTGCAGAACTCCATATTTATAATCAGTTACAATAGACTGAGTATGATTGAGCATTACTGTTTGACTCATGTCGGAGAGTTAGAACAGGAACCAATTCAGAACACGCCCATTGAATCTAAAAAAAACATTATTAATTTGGTGCAATAGAATGTCATGATCCATCTTATCTAAGCAGCGCTCAGGCAAGCAAAATTAGCAATACTGATTTTCTATCTTGGGCATAGTTAACAATATCATGTTAAACTCTAATAAGAGCACATTCAGTACGTTGGCTCGGTCGGTATACAGATTGGAATTTAAAGTAAAGCTCGTTTTATTTTAAGAATCTTTGTACTCTTTTGGATACACCGGTTTCATTTAGTTTAGAAAGACAGCATAGATTCGAAACAGGTCAATAATTTTTCAAATGTTCTTAATCTAAATTGGAATTCTTTAATAGTGGTGTCACCAATGCTTGCTTAAGACATTCTGGTACGACCGAAGACGACAGACTATTGTTTACAATAAAAGGCATGCGTGTAACCAGATCTCTGGCGCATGCTTTAACAATCCACGTAGGGACAGGGTCTAAATAACACATTTTGGTTGGTGAAGAGTTTATAGTTAATAAGACTTCCTCCTGAGAAGTGGGTTCAAATAAATCAAAAGTTTCCATATCTTTATGATTCTATTTACATTCTAGAGGATAGTCAATTTCTTGTCGGGACGAATGTCCAAGGGTGTCGAGTTGTTATCATATGTTTATTATTTTATCTTGAAAATAATATGAAACACGATCTGTGAGATCTGATCTAGAGTTGGTCGGCGATTCTTGTTTACAGGGTTTTTTGTAATAGTTCTGATGACTTTGAATAATTTTTCGGGGTGTCTTTTATTTGGAATTCTGGTTGATTTTAAATGATTTGCTTTTGTTCTGACTTTTAGGTTGTTTCTTATGTATTTGCTCGAATATATAATTGACGAAGTTTTTCTAGTCTAGTTTTCCTCCACAGTTTCTTATTTTGATCGCGTACAATTTTTAAGCTCTCTAATACCTTCCGAGTACCACAGCTTATTAGGTTTTTAAATTATATTTTTTGTAGTAAGGGGACAATGGCTAATAAGAATGTCAGATAAAATATTTTTATATTGATCCACTACGTCGGATACATAATTGGAAGATAAATTATTTCATTCAGGTTTGTGATTTGAATATCATTAGAAAAGGCGTTAAAATTAATATCTCTGGTATTTCGAAAGGTTTAAAGTCTCTTCTGAGATTTAGGTCTCGAGACGTTGACGACACATAATTATGATCAGAAATAGATCAGTCTTCAACT
>NW_027623067.1:175655-180655 GCF_034508935.2 Berghia stephanieae
AAACGGAAATTGACACAGGATCAATTGTTACAAGTATTCCCTTCTCTGTGTTTAACGTAAGTTTCAGGAAGTCAAATTACAACCGTGTTCGGACACGTTGAAAACCTTTAATGGAACAACTATTCCACTCAAAGGAGAAGTTATTGTTAATGTTAAGGTTCCTTATACCGGCGAAACAGAAAAACGTCCACTCATTGTCGCAAATGTACCGCATGAACATATCATTCTAGGAAGAGATTTGATTTCTAAACTAAAAATTAAGATTTCTTATACTTCTCATTTTTATAACTCATTGGACAACATATTAGAAAAATACTGACAACTTTTTACAACTGAGTTGGGAGAACTAAAAGGGGCGAAGGTAAAAATTACTATGGAAGATAATGCACAACCCAAATTCTTCAAACCAAGACCGATTCCATACGCTTTAATGTAGAAGGTTGAAAAACATATAAAAAGTTGGAAAAAGACAAAGTATTCACGTGCGTTACTCATAGTGAATGGATAGCACCTATCGTGGTTGTACCAAAACCGTATAGTAAAGTAAGACTGTGTGGTGACTTTAAAGTGACAATAAATTCAGCAATGGAAGTAGATCAATACCCTCTGCCAACGGCACAAGATCTATTTGCAAAGCTTTCACGTGGAAAATAAATCTCAAAGTTGGATTTGAGTCAGGCTTATCATCAAATGGCCATGGACTCAGAAAGTAAAAAGCTTGTCACAATAAATACTCATATTGGACTGTTTCAGTACAACCGACTTCCATATGGAGTGGATCAGGACCAGCACTTTTCCAAAAGTACATGGAAGAAATTCTTGCGGGAATAGACAATGTTCAAGTTCTGATTAATGACATACAGTTGTCTGGGTGTAATGCTAAACAGCATCTTGCAACTTTAGACAAAGTACTAACGAGGTTAGAGAAAAATAGAGTAAGGGTCAACAAAGAAAAATGTAAATTCCTGATTGACAGAATTGACTACACTGGTCACACAATCGATACAAATAGATTACATCCTCAGGAAAACAAAGTCGAAGGCATGATCAATGCGCCAAAGCCTGAAAATGTAAAAGAACTACGAAGTTTTCTAGGTGGAGTTAAATATTATTCTAAATTTCTACCAAATTTGTCAGGAACATTGAAACCACTACACGAACTGTTGCAAAAGGACGTATCTTGGTTCTGGTCGGATGACTGCGAGAAATCATTCAAAGCACTAAAGGAACTTCTAGTTTAACAAAAGGTCCTAACTCGTTTTAATCTAGAATTGCCTATTCGATTGTCAACCGATGCGAGTACAAAGGGAATCGGAGCTGTAATATCTCACATTATGCCAAATGGAGAAGAAAGGTCGATTTCGTTTTCATCAAGTTCCTCTACAAAGACTGAATCTAATTACAGTCAGATCGAGAATGAAGCTTTAGGCATCATGTTTGGAGTACGCAAATTTCACCAATATCTATATGGCAGACATTTTGCTCTTTTCACTAACCACAAGCCTCTGGTGAAAAAATTTGGACCTAAAAATTGCATGTCAGCAATGGCGGCAGCAAGAATGCAGAGATGGTCTATGGAACTAAGTGCTTCCCAATATGAAATTCAATTAAAAAAAAAAAAACCAGAAGAGAACTGTAACGCAGATATGCTTTCTCGATTACCTCAACGAGAAACAAAACAAGACGAAGAATGTGTAAAAGAAGTCTCCAGTTTGGTTGTTTCAATCATTGTCGATAGTTGGACATTCGTCAAAAACATTGTTGTTGTTAATCATAGGGTTTCGCCATGTTGACTAAATTTCAATGGGACTCCAAAAAGTTAAAATGATCAAAATATTATAAAAATCTTATTATTACACAAAACCAGTCGTAATAAATCAGTAAAAACTATATATGAATATGCAGTAAAAACTCACGAATAATTGATATAAAATTTCCAGACATAAAAAGTTCGATCTCTATCATTTTATTGTTTTCATCTTCTTTCTTTTCATCATAATTTTTAATGTTTTTCCAACCTTCAGCTGCTTCTGGCAGGACTCATGTTCTTGATGAGTCAAAGTTTCGGTCTAAACCTGGATGTAATGGTAAGAATAGTGTTGAAAACATTGACGTGTTTTTGTTTTTTTCTTTTCTCATTCAAACCAATGATTACAAAATTTTAATTTGTTAAACTATCAGATATTCATTCAAACAATAATTACAAATGTTCTAGTTATTCAACAATCAGATCTCCATTATTAACGCTATTGATTTCTCTATTTGTTTTAAGCTATTATTCTTCTCTATTTTCTCTCTTCTTCTTCTCTCTTCTCTTCTTCTTCTTCTTCTTCTTCTTCTTCTTCTTCTTCTTCTTCTTCTTCTTCTTCTCTTCTTCTTCTTCTTCTTCTTCTTCTTCTTCTTCTTCTTCTTCTTTCTTCTTTTTTTCTTCTTATTCTTCTTCTTCTTCTTCTTCTCTTCTTTTCTTCTTCTTCTTCTTCTTCTTCTTCTTCTTCTCTTCTTCTTCTTCTTCTTCTTCTTTCTTCTTCTTCTTTCTTCTTCTTCTTCTTCTTCTTCTTCTTCTTCTTTTCTTCTTCTTCTTCTTCTCTTCTTCTTCTTCTTCTTCTTCTTCTTCTCTTCTTCTTCTTCTTCTTCTTCTTCTTCTTCTTCTTCTTTTCTTCTTCTTCTTCTTCTTCTTCTTCTTCTTCTTCTTCTTCTTCTTCTTCATTTCTTCTTCTTCTTCTTCTTCTTCTTCTTTTCTTTTTTTATTATTATTATTATTATTATTATTATTATTATTATTATTATTATTATTATTATTATTATTATTATTATTATTATTATTATTATTATTTATTATTATTATTATTATTATTATTATTATTATTATTATTATTATTATTATTATTATTATTATTATTTTATTATTATTATATTATTATTATTATTATTATTATTATTATTATTATTATTATTATTATTAATCCCGTTGACGGAACATCACTAGCCGCACAAAAGTGTAAAACATCTTTATATACATTTTGTACACATGCATATTCATTTATGCAAGCGGAGACACACACTCACACATACCCTCACAACGATTCACACACACACACACACACACACACGCACACACACATGCACCAAAACGTGCATACAGAGACATGACATCTGTAATGTTACCAAAGAAACCGGGAGCCACCGATTGTGGACATCATAGAACAATGGGTTTAATTAGGTTTTTTAAACGAATTCTTAGAATCTCATCATCAGAAAAAATACAGTAATAAATTGTCGGACATGGAATTGAAAAAATTGTACTTACGGGTAAAGATGCTGGAAGAAAAGAATAGCGAGACAGTAGTATAGATTACACTGACAATCTGAACGGATAGATTGGTGGAGGAAGAACAGGAATCGAGCTATTGAGATGATCTGAAGATAGATGTGGTTGGAGGGACATGATAGCCGATATCTGCAACAGGCCTGGCAGTAGTAGTAGTAGTTGTAGTAGTAGTAGTAGTAGTAGTAGTAGTAGTAGTAGTAGTAGTAGTAGTAGTAGTAGTAGTAGTATAGTAGTAGTTAGTAGTAGTTGTAGTTGTAGTAGTATTTGTATTAAGTTTATTAACCGTAATGATGTCATAATCTTATAATAATTATGTTAGCCTCAAAGTTACATTAATTAATGACCTAACGCACAAGTTCAAAAGGGACGTAATGTTAAACAAACCAACTAACATTATCATAGAAATAGTCTACTGCACAAGCGTTATAAATATACACTCCGAAATATCTCATGTAGCGTAGATAATGCTAGCGCCCATATAAAACCGTCTTAAATAGCATGAGTAAACACATGGAAGTTACGCTGGCCTCATTAACTTAACATGAATTCACTAGTCTGGATAAACAACACTGACAGTAGTTTGCATCTTTTTTGTGACTTATCACAGTCGTAATGATACACACATAAGGTGTAGGAATTGTAGGAAGCTAATATGTGGTTGTGAAAATGATATGTTTTAAAAAATCAATTAGTGTTTTCACTAACCCTTATAGAATGATACTTCACTTAATAAAACAATTGGAATTCTTCTACATTTTAAAAATATTCTTTTCGGAAGAGAGAGAGAGAGAGAGAGAGAGAGAGAGAGAGAGAGAGAAGAGAGAGAGAGAGAGAGAGAAGAGAGAGTGAGAGAGAGAGAGATAGAGAGAGTTACTGATCATAATGTGTTTATTTATGGTTTAAGCGACCTTCGCAACGCACAAGTACTTGTTTGTCGCAAAGACAGTCTTTGCACGTGGGTGTGGGGGGTCTATCCATATTATATAACATCTATTCCATTTCTATATTCCAAATATGCTGGATGGTCGTGCTACCGTCTTAGCACGTGCGTCAACAAGTTGATTAGGTTTGCCATCACATAAGTGCCAATTTTAATCCTAATGTTCATGCGCGGAAGGGATGTTGGTAGGAGGGGGGGGGGGGAATTCATTGACCAAAAATTAACATATGGCTGTTCTTGTCGTAAATTGTGATAACTATCTATCAAAATTTTTATCAGCAAAATCACTTATAACGTTTTTTTTTTAAATTACGGACACATATTATCCGTGTTATCACGCATATATCAATTCTTTAGTACATTACAATAAAGAACACGTGAGATGTGAACATTACTTTACTCACAGATAATTTTGATTAAATCTGATTGTCAATCTTTTGTAGTTTAAAAATAATGTAAGATTATATTCTTATTTATACATTTTCTTTTATTTATGTAATGTTTATAGTTGTTGTCTGAATATTGAGCTTGCTTCTAGGTAGAGTCTTAATTGGTCATCGATCTGATAAAGGGACATATCAAAAAGAAAAAAAATATGTTTCGCGCCCGAGCGTGCTTATAGCTAAATTGTGCCTGAAGCCGGAGTTGATATCAACTGAGATCACCGTGTTATATGAATTTGATATTTCAATAGATATAGTTATTCTATTTTCTATACTATTTGTACGAATT
>NW_027623067.1:185655-235655 GCF_034508935.2 Berghia stephanieae
GTATTATTATTAGTATTATTAGTATTATTATTATTAGTATTATTATTATTAGTATTATTATTATTAGTATTATTATTATTATTATTATTATTATTATTAATTATTATTATTATTATTTATTATTATTATTATTATCATCATTATTATTATTATTATATTATTATTATTATTATTATTATTATTATTATTTTAAAGTTTTTTTCCAAGGATTTCGTCATCTGTTAAGACCATTTATTGTTTATGTCTTACAATTTTAAGAAAAAAACCAGTGAGCTATTTTAATCTTATTACAAATGTCAACGGTGAACATCAAAAATGTCAACACCAAATTATTATTCCCAAAACCTACGTACAATACGACACACAATTAATACATGAGTTATACTATTTTTTTTTCTTCAATTCAGACACTAAACAAAAGAAACGCATTAAAAGAGGTATGGAAGAAATATCCCACTACACTTGTATTGAGTTTGAATGGAAGCGTAACTTGGATAAGGATTGGGTACACTTTACTCCCCCTCCAACGTAAGTTATTTGAAGAAATATTAATGGTGCAACGAGCAAGAAGATTGACCAATGTTTGAAGACACCAAAATAGTCAATATTGTGTACACATTTGGTGCAGGTGGGAGGATATCTCCATAGCCTAGTTTAGTTGATAGAGGGACCTGAATGAGATGTTCCTGAATAAAGGAGTGTTTGTTCTACTGACCGCCCTGTCCACTTAGCAGCGATTGGGTCAACAACAATAATTAATTTGTAGAATGAGACATATCACTTTTAGGCGATATTAAACTATTTTTTGGACAGTGACGTCGCCGTTAATGACCAGTTACTCATTTTACACCACTCGGGATGCGAACCCAGAGCTTTTGGTCCAAAGATCTATGTCATATCTTCAGGCAACATAACCGCACTTATAAAACTACCTGGATGGTAATCTTAAAGGATAGTAATAGCGCATTATTGTCGCCATGTCTCGTCTACATAATCAATGTACCCCCCAAGTGTGTATCGGTCTTGGAAGTGTCAAATCCCAGCAACTGATAGGATACTTTTAAAAATCAATTATAAATTCAATTCAAGATTATTCTATAATAATAATGATAATAATAATAATAATAATAATAATAATAATAATAATAATAATAATAATAATAATAATAATAATAATAATAATAATAATAATAATAATAATAATAATAATAATAATAATAATAATAATAATACTTCACCCAATCATGTTTTCACTTCGGTGCTACATTATGGAATTGTCTATGAATTAGTTAATTTGCTTGGTTTTCCCCTGGCCCTCTCCGGGAACCTTAACCGAAATGGTGCAGTAAAAAGGTATTATTCCTTTCAAGGAGGATGACTTTTTCCAATGTAAATCGTCCCTTTGTATTAGAGGCACAGATATATCCGTTAGCATTAGAATGTTTCACTATAATATGGTGTCATGAACTTGTGAACAGTAGGTGTATCTTTTCTGCCCAAAGTCTTTTAGCGCCTCGAGGTCTAACGCATGACTCTATCCTTAATTCTGTGTTGCTGAATCAACTGTTTGCTATCCATTAGATTGGATGCTAGTCTGAAATAAGTACTTTCCGCCACACACACACCCTAAAGATGAAGCCCCCCCCCCCCCCCCGCCAATTAACCGGTAGATTGTTAAGCAATCAAAACACGAGATTCGTTACACACCCTCAGAGCCCTGACCTGGATATTACACTCGGACATGGTTAGGTGGTTGTTTACAAACAATAGTAATGACTGAGTAGTCTTAAGCTAAGTCTGATGCATAATTCTTTAAATTAAAGAAAAGATGGGTAAAAAATGTCCAAGGGGCCTTTGTGACAGCGACAGTCGATATCCAGAGAGATCGTGAGGCGTACGATTTTCTTTTTCTTTTATCAAGTCGTGGATCGACAAACCTCCATGCAAGCGATGGATCAGGGCTTGCGCTCGCCCTCACAATCAGCTGAATTCAGCGAAGATCAACAACAACCGTAACATTAGTTCTAAGGTAAGTTGATATTCAACATAGTTTATATCAATCAGTATCGTATGAAAATAAGGATCTTTTTTTTTTTTTGCCAAGGATTGTTTTATGATTATTTCTGTAAACATCATCTCTCTCTTTTCACTATTCACGTTGACTTTAGAGACTTGACTCCCGGCCGCTTGGTATAAGTCTAAGTCTAATCAAATTCAACATTGAACTTGAAGTTAGTCGAACAATTTTAAAGACTTTGATAATACTTTATTTGAGCCGTTCATTTATTAGTACAGATTAAGACAAGTAGATACGATGTTTATCTCTTTTTTATATATTTAATATCTGGTAACAGCCGATGTGGAAAATGACAGGAGATGTTACTGTTGTTATTCTTCTAATACTAAGAAGAATAGAAGAGAAAATACATTTTTTACTGATGCGGTCAAATCAAATGATTTTATTTTATCTTTTCAACTTAAATTGCAGCATTTCAAAGATGGTGAGCCGACTTAAGGATTCCCCGATCCTGAACTTGATCAACCAAGTTATTGATTGGAAACTCAATATCCAAAGCCAAGAACAAAATTAACACCAAGCAAACGTCGACTTCAACCTCTGAGGGAGAGGGACACTGATCAGGGAATGGTATCAGGGTGAGTTTTTGACCGGTATCTCTTTTTTAATCATGTGGCTATGGGTGTTTGATATATCCATGTGTTTCCTTATTAATAGTGACATTTGCTTAATGAATTCAACAAATCAGATTGCAGGTTCAGGTAAATGAGTTGAACCCTGCTTTACTGATTGAAATTATCAAAGGTGATAGTGAGTGTTGATCAATGTGTCTAAGTTTGATCCGGTTGAACAAACAAATTTCCACGACCCCAAAAAATGAGAAAAGGAAAAACAAGTAGTCTTTTTTTCAGAGCCATAGGACCAATGTAGCCATATTTTATTACTCCAGTTTTCACAGTGTATGTTGTACTTATGGTAGTATGCTAGTGTATCACAAAGTACTTTCCTCAAGACTCAATGCCTAACAGACCATCCATCACTGTGTGAGCAAGATGCATTGGGGCCAGAATCGAACCAGTTTCCTTTGCATGCAAAGCGAGATATCGGACCCACATATTTATATGTAAAAGAAAATCACATTACAGCTTATTTTAACGTAGAACGGATTGTTGGGATATATTATAATTGGTGTATGCTATTTTCTAAAAGTCAAAGGTTTATTTTGAGGAAATTAGTTTTTGTGTGTGTTTTTTAAGGGTTTTACGGCCCTTGCAACGCATTTAGGTTATATCAGCGCCAGTAAACTGCAATAAAATAGGATAGGAAAAAGTTTTAGAATTACAATTAAAGCATCCAAGAAAAAGTAACGCAAAGGGGAAATGGGAACAAATAGGGTTCAGACATACCATCAATGTACTTAGTTTGAGATCACCAATAAGTCTCATCTGGACACAAGCACGCTCCCCACTGAGAAAAATACACTCAAATGCTTATATTATACATTCAAAATAACTAATATAATAATACATCACAGAGATGATTTACAAGGAAAAATGATCATCTCCCAAAACAATAACTATGCATTTGACTGTTTCCATCGCAGCCAAGCCGTAACCAGAATACAAGTTGGGAAACAGATAGAAGTAGAAGACTCAGTATGTACCTCCCTGCCCACTATGGTGATCAGGAACCTCACCCAAGAAGTAAATTTAGCATTTATCTGCTTATTGTTCTAGGTATAGCTTTTAAATCTCGGGGTATGGCGTTCTGACTTGTTTGAGTCCCTCTGTGACTCTAAGTACAATAAGTTGGGTCCTTGGAAAAAGCTCTTTACTTAATTGTTCTTATAATAAAAACAAAACCTTGATCTTTTATAAACAACAATCTCCACTAAACATGCTCACAATGATTTACAATGGGTCAACAACAATATTTAACTTGTAGAATGAGACATAACACTTTTAGGCGATATTAAACTATTTTTTTGGACAGTGACGTCGCCGTTAATGACCAGTTACTCATTTTACACCACTCGGGATGCAAACCCAGAGCTTTTGGTCCAAAGATCTATGTCATACCTTCAGACAACATGACCGCACTTATAAAACTACTGGATGGTAATCTTAAAGGATAGTAATAGCGCATTATTGTCGCCATGTCTCGTCTACATAATCAATGTACCCCCCAAGTATGTATCGGTCTTGGAAGTGTCAAATCCCAGCAACTGATAGGATACTTTTAAAATCAATTATTAATTCAGTTCAAGATTACTCTATAATATTAATAATAATAATGTAAAATAATAATAATAATATAATAATAATAATAATAATAATAATAATAAATAATAATAATAATAATAATATATAATAATAATAATAATAATAATAATAATAATAAAAATAATAATATAATATTAATAATATAATAATATAATAATGATATAATAATAATAATAATAATAATAATAATAATAATAATAATAATAATAATAATAATAATAATAATAATAATAATAATAATAATAATAATATATAAATGATAATAATAATAATAATAATAATAATTATAATGATAATAATATAATAATAATAATAATAATAATAATAATAATAATAATAATAATAATAATAATAATAAATAATAATAATAACAATAATAATAATAATAATAATAATAATAATAATAATAATAATAATAATAATAATAATAATAATAATAATAATAATAATAATAATAATAATAATAATAATAATAATAATAATAATAATAATAATAATAATAATAATAATAATGGTATATATTTATAGCGCCCCAAACATGCCTTCATCAGGAGGGCTCTGAGCGCATAACATAGATTAACTTAATCATTAAGCCCTAACACAGTATACGAAGAACGCTAAGCATACACATAATCAAAAGAAAGCCTGTCGGAATAAGAATGAACGTATCTTTAGTGGTAGTAAATTCCACAACTTTGGACCAGAATGCTGAAAGACACGTTTACCAGCCTTCACTCGACAGTGGGGTGTTTTCAATTTGAGGTCGTTCGTTGATCGAAGCGATCGCTGTGTGTTATACGGTTCAACGAGGTTTGAGATTTATGCTGGTGACGAGCCCTCCAGGCATTTGAAAACGATAGTTGAAAATTCTTATTTAATCCGCTGGTCCACTGGCAACCAATGCAGCTGCTGTAGTAATTCGGGAGCTGCAGTTTTCCTGTTTTTCTGCAGTTCAACGCGAGCTACCATGTTCTGTATTTTCTGGAGACCAGCAAACAGTGCATTGAAGTAGTCCATTTTGGGAATATCAAAGATGTTACCAATTTGTTGCAAGTTTCCCTATTAATAAATGGTCTGATTGTTCTGATATTTCTTAGAATGCAGATAGCACTTCTTCTTATAGTGTTAATATGTTTCTTAATAGACAGACCACCTCTTAGGTGATGCCGAGATTTTTTGCTGATGTTGTAAGTTGTACTTTGTCATTATCGTTGATTGTCAGTGCCAGTGTAAATGGATATGTCTTATTTTTGGGACTAGCAATGAATAAGGCTTCAGTCTTGTCGCCATTTAATTTTAATCTAATTGCAGACATCCATCTCATCACATGGTTGATGCATTGTTCGCACACAGTTATCTTTGAAACTATATCGGATTGCAAAAACGTACTATATATCTGGGTATCGTCGGCGTACATATGGTAAGCGAGATAATGTTGCTCTAAGATTATCACAACAGGGGAGTGTAAAGCACAACAAGGACGGGACCTAAAACGGATCCTTGAGGTACACCAAAATAAAGGTCACGCTCTGACAAAGTTACTTCCCCAATTAAAACTGATTGAGGTCTTTGAGTAAGATATGATGCAAACCAGTTCAGAGCAGTCCCTGATATGCCGAAAGTAACTTGTAGCCTTCGAAGTAGCTGAAAGCTCAAGAAGACGAAGGAGAGTGGTTTTTCCTTGATCAATAATTTGCAGCAAGTCCTTTGTGATTCTCATCAATGCTGTTTTGTGCTTTGGTTTTGCCGATAGGATGACTGATAGCACTCTTCGAGGTTATTATGTTTCACGTGACATGAAAGTTGTTTTAATACAATCTTATCTATAATTTTGGAGATGGATGGTAGATTTGATACAACCTAAAGTTTTTAAAATTATCACTGTCAAGTCCCGCTGTCTTCAACTATGGCTTCACCAATTCTTTCTTGAAGCTTTCTGAAACAATTCCCTCCCTTAATGATTGATTAATCATGAATACACTTCTTCAAAAGGGATGCTGATGAAGGGTCGAGACTACATGATTTGCTAGGACTAGAGAGAATCGTTTTCTATGTCTCATTTATTGAAATTTTTGAAAGCTGTTAAGGGTTCACCATAAACATAGGTATATTCTGCTTCTGTTTCGTCTGTGTCAAGTTCACTCCGTATCGTTGTTATTTTATTCATGAAATACTCTACATAGCAGTACGCGAGTTGCTTGTCGTCAGTGTGGTGTGGCAGGTTTGTTTTGATCTCTTTGCCTAGAAGCTTAATTGAGATCGTATAATGCTCCTTCGGACTTTTTATGTTATCAATTTTATAAAGATAGTACATACGCTTTGCCTTAATTGTTACCTCTTTGAGTCTATTTTTGAATGATGTCTAAATTTCCTTATCAATTGTCAGGCCAGATTTTTTCCATTTCTTCTCCGCCTTTCTTTTCTCTTTTTTTATACGTTTTACCTCCAAATTGTACCCTTGTGATTCTTTTCTAATGTTCACAGATCTTGTCCGGAGAGGTGCGTGCGTATCCATAACACTAATAATTGCTTTATCAAAATTGTCAACAGTCACTTCATTCTCACAATTTGTAGTTAGAGAGTGACAGTGGTCCGCTTTAAAAATTCTATGTCAATTTACTTCAAATCTCGCGAAACAGCTATTTTGTTTTGTTTTTGTGTCGTGTACTGTCCGCCCTGTGATGCCAAATATATTAAATGATGGTCTGAAATGCAAAGATCATCTACATTGATAGGTGTCGCTAGTTGCATGTCTAGGCTGGTCAATACCCAGTCAATTATGTGTCCACATGGATGTGTCTTTTCATTGGCATGCTGTGTCATGTGGTGTGACGAAAGTACTTTATTTATATTTCTTATATCCGATGTGTCTCGATCAAAGTGCAAGTTAAAATCTCCAACAATAATATTTTTATTTGACTTCATGTCAAGGCAAAGAAGGAAGTCCTCGAATTCATCAATAAATAATGATTTTCTAAATCTATTTTCGCACTAGGTGGTGGCCTATAAATTGAATAAAGCTTGACTGAGTCATGTTTAAAATCAATAACCATTCCTACCAATTCGAATGCCGAAAAATTGTTGACATCATGATTAAATATAATGGTCAAATTTGACATATAGACCCCTGCATTTCCTCCCCCTCTCCTTCCTTTTCTCGGAAATGACTGAGTTGTATGTGTGAGTGGTGTTAAATTCGACACAATTTTTTCATCCCCATTCTCCTTTCACCATGTTTCAATTATTGTTAGAATGTCAAAAGATCTCTCCTCAATCATTTGTTTAATGTCTAATGTTTTATTGCGGCAAGAATGGGCGTTTATTGTCGCCACTTTTAAAATTGGAAGTGATTTATTTTTACTCATAAATGGTATACTTGTCTCTGTGGTAGGTGGCCATGGTGTTTTATTTTAATGAATATGTGATAAACTTATTTTAATCGTCTGAAAAAAAACATAGATTGTCTGAAGTCAAACAGCCTTCATGGGCAATTAATTTCTATTTCTATATAAAATACTTTTCTCCGACCCATTAGAGTGGACACATTATATGTTTTCTCCAATTTCCTTCCTCTTGACTTGCAACTACCTTTTAAAAAAGGCAAAGAAGTACAGGTTTCAGAATCTGCATATCCAAAATATCGGGTATTAGATGTGCAGGCTATTCAATCTCTATGTAGCCGGACACACTCATGGCAAAGTCTGGATTTAAAATAAAACACTGATCGTACATAGAATACCTATGACGGAGAAAAAACAACATCTTACTGGATAGTACTGTTAATGCAATTCCATACATTGTAAGTGGGTAAAAGTAAAAGTGGGTGGTCTCATTAGATTCAATATTCTTACCCAGATTCATTACAGTTTGTTGATTTAGCCTCTGTTTGCTGGACAACTAATTGCAAAAATAATTTCATTTTATTTCAGATTATAACATGACACTGTTAGCTGTGGTTGAAGAGAACTTATCACTAAAAGAAGAAGTCTTTTTGCTTAAGCAACATATGAAGGAGTCTAATAGACTCCATGCCCAAGAATTATTAAAAGGAGAAGAGCTTAAGAGGCTGCTGTTGACAAAACCCCCAAATCTGACGCAGATAAATGCAATCACTCACGTTTGCCCATTGAAAACACCACGTACCAAACGAAGCTATAAAGAGCTATACTGGTTTCCTGTATGAAGATTTTGTAAAAAATATTCACCTTTGTCGTACCAAGCAATACAGAATTGTCATTTACCATATCAACACAAATGAAAGCAACACATTGCTTGCCCATTATAGATCAATTTTTACTTGTTATGATGAAATTGCGCCAAAATCACACTTTCTTGCATCTTGCCAATTTCTTTAAAAAATCAAAAAATGATGTAGGAATTCAATTTAAGGCATGAATCAATTACTTGTATTTCAGGCTTGGCAGTTTGCCAGTATGGCCTGATCGGGACACCATATAGAATAAAATTAACATGCCACACAAGTTTTAAAAATATTTTCCGGACACATTAGTTATTATTGATGGTAAAAAAATAAAGACAAGCAGACCCAGGTCCTTAAAAAATCAAAGTTTATTGTATTCAGACTATAAATCCGCGACTACATTAAACCTTCTTGTGGGAGTGGAGCCTTCTGGGGCATTTACTTTTGTAAGTATTTTGTTTTTGGGCTCCATCTCTGACAAGGAGATTACAACGAGGAGTGGTCTGCTAGTCCTTTTGCAGAAATTGATTAAAAACAATATGGTCAAACTGGGAGATGGGGTAATGGTGGACAAGGGTTTCACAATTCAAAGCGAGGTTGATAATTCGGGACTTAGACTCTGGATTCCCCAATTTGTCTCTGGAGATATCCAGATGATAGCATCAAAGGTCTCTAAGACAAAAAAAATAGGTAGGGCCAAACGAAATTTAAAATTATTAATGATAAAGTTGACCTAAGTATGTTCACTTTAATTAATCAAATCTAATCAGTTTGTTGTCTCCTTACAAACTTTATGCCCTCACTATTGTGTGCATCATAAACATAATGGTTGTGCTTTCAATGACTTTGATTATATTCAGTATAAAAGAGAAAACAATGTGAAGGGAAATTTGAACTATGAGGCACCAATAAATGCAATATTCATGATATATATGCACTTGCTCCAAAATAAACCAGAACTCACCTGATGAGAGAGTAGACTGCCAATATAGAATTCATCATTGGCATCATTGTTTGTCCAAAGGAACTATTTTCAAATGCTGGATTCCAATATTCTCTGTCAAATGTCAAAGCTGGCTTCTTGCATTTGCTAAAGTGATGATAGACAAAACACAAACATCTCAATAGATCCATGTCGTTTTTCTCTCCTCTCTTTTAATGTACACAAAAGATAATAGCTGTCTACCAAATCAGTGTAAAATGAGTAACTGTCAGTTGACAGCACGGTGTCTCTCTGAAAAAAAACATATAATATCGCCTAACAGGCGTCATGTCTCATACAACATGTTAAGTGGTGCTGTTGGCTAGGGACCCCATGTCGAGCACTTTGACTTTGAGCATGTTTAGTGGACATTACGCTATAAAAATCTCATGTCAATGACCAATATATTAGATAACATTCTAGTTCTACATTCATAAAGGCCTAATAACTTCTGTTCATCTAATATAAACGACTTCTCACCAGTTGTATATTAAAAATTTTGAGAGGTATATTTTTAAAAAATCGACAGTTGATTATATTTCTTTGAAATAAATTTTATTTTTTTCATGTTTATTTCTCTTGTTTTATTGTTATAAAATACTTTTATTGCAAATGATTTGTTCCAAATGACCAAGAAAGGAATTAAAAGCAAGTTGCCAACCATAATTTGGATTAATATTGTTATCTTTATCGGATACAATCACATCTAAAACTTAGATTGCAGAGCGATCGTCTACCAAAGCAGCAAAGATCCCAGGTTCTGTCGAGGTTATTTTAGTTTTTTAACCATGTTGTCTACCCTATGGTGTCAGGATAGCTGGGTATCATAGATATTATGGAAAGCATCCCTACAAATCGTTAGTAAGCACTCAATATTTTTGTTTAATTCTTTGGAATCTGAATTGAATTCCAGCTATATACGGATGATGCTTACAAATAAAATTTAGAATCTTGAAGACCAACCAATTTGCCATAGCTGGATGGGTTTTATCGCCTTCCATTGTGGGTACATAGGTCACCCATTGTGTTTTCTACCCCCCCAAATCTGTTTTCCCTTTCCACGTCGCTCTCTGTCTTTGTTTTAGAATAGTTTTGCTCATATATTCCCCCCGCACTGGCAGGGTCACATAGTTGACAGGGAGACAATCAAATGTATAACACTTTTTTTGATGCTATTTCTCCCAGTATATCGTCTCTCTGTTATGAAAATTTATAGTTATTAGTTTTGTATATATGTCAACATTTAAGCATAATCTTCTGTATCCTTTGCTTGAGTGTGACTTTTAACAATGCCAAAAAAGGCACATCGTAATATTGTTCATCCTTTGTTCCCCTTCGAACAATATCCCTTTGTCTTGCTTTTCCTCCGATGCTTTCAACTTCAGATTTACAACTTATCCCCCTATCATCTGGTACTCAAATGATTTAATCGTGTCACAAACGATGCAAATCCCTTGAAATCAAGCAGTCTACCCTTGTAACAAGAGATTGTTTTGTCCCAGTGATTTGAATGCATTTTATTGCCGGTTGTCCTCAATAATTGCCATGACTGGTCGCCGATTTACATTATTATGGTGTTTGGCCACGAGGTTTATTTCACTGTTTTGGAAGGCTTGTGTGCAGCTTGGATCTGAAGGTATATCTTGTAATCCAGCTTGTAACCAATTCTGCAGTTTATGGATTACTGCAACAACATGAGAACATTCACCTGACATTCACTCTACAATAAATTAAATTCACTATCCTAAAAATTAATCTATCCAAGTCTCATATTTTTCCCTTGCGGCTATGTGGTCTTGTGGTATTACACTCGCTTTTGGATTGGAATGTCCTGTGTTCGAGCATCGTTCAGCGAATAGTTGAGTCCTTGGAAAGGCTCGTTACTCACTTCTCTCACTGTAATTTGGTGTAACATGAGTACCAGGTCGTTAACAGGGTTGTCTCTGTCCGAAACACAAATGTAATATTGCCTAACAGGCGTCATGTTACGTCCTAAATTTTAAATGTTGCTGTTGGCCAAGAACACATTGTAAAGCGCTTTGAGTGCGTTTAGTTGATGTTGCGCTATATAAAATATTAATTTATTTTTTTTAAATTGTTGTCAATAAATTCTTTTTATTTTATTTTTTTTTTGCATCGATAAACGCACTCGCAACATATCGTTCTCAGCATGTGAGTCACAATTATTTCTATTTTAATTTCCGGCATATCTCAGCTGACATAGTAATTGATTTCCTTGAAATGGCAGAAATAATAATTGATCTCTAACTCTAAAGCATCATATTTTATCTGATGATCCAGTACACAAATTTTATGTTTGTGTTTTGTAAATATAAATATAATAAAAATCAGGTTTGCTTAGAATACTTTTTTTCTTTCACTTCTTCTTCTTATTAAAGTTCTCTGAACCAAATCCCTGAAATAATTAACTCATGAATGACGAATTATGTTCAGAGAAGCAGTTGAAATATAGTGGAAAGAAGTTTAGAGAAAACCAAAATTCCTCAACTGGGCATCAAATCATACTCTCTGGTACACTAAAGATGCTAATAATAATAATAATAATAATAATAATAATATAATAATAATAATAATAATAATAATAATAATAATAATAATAATAATAATAATAATAATAATAAATAATAATAAATAATATAATAATAATATGGATGATAACAATAGCAATATATATTTTTGAGAATAAATAATACAATAAATAATGGAATCGATTTATAAATGAAAAGCTTTTCCATCATTTTGGCAGTCATAAACTCAGAGAGTTAATGTTAATGTGATGGAAATTAAAATTATTTTAAATTTCTAAAAATAGACTAGTCATCATTGTCATCATGAACTAGCTACTATTAGTAATTCTGATAATCGT
Source organism: Berghia stephanieae (assembly GCF_034508935.2). Taxonomy (NCBI): domain Eukaryota; kingdom Metazoa; phylum Mollusca; class Gastropoda; order Nudibranchia; family Aeolidiidae; genus Berghia; species Berghia stephanieae. Next base: position 198,025 of record NW_027623067.1, read on the forward strand.
CAACCGGTGATTTAAAAAAAAAAAAATAGTTAGGTACTTAGTTTCATATCAATAAAGCAAGATATATATATATATATATATATATATATATATATATATATATATATATATATATATATATATATATATATATTTATATACACTTATATATATAAAATCAGAAAAATACACTTCAACCCCTCATCCATTTTGATCCAGTTTTAATGGCGTAAAGAATGATTAATTAACTTCTACGCATCTACTGCTTCATTAGCCACTAGTAACTCTTAATTGTTGCTATACCATTGTCTATCATGAAGGCATTAAAAAAAATATTTTGAAAACAAAGTGGCACTTCGAAGTCTATTATTACTCCAATCTCAACATTTTAACGATTAAAAGTACCAGTCCCCCCCCCTCTCAACAGATACAATCTATGCATAATATCGATCAACAAAGTCAATTCTGCAACGGGGTGTCAAGTTTTTATAGCTATAATAAATCAGTTTTCTCTAAATTGTGTGATTTACAAAACAAGTCTGAATGAAAAAAGCTGGTTGGATCAAAACAAACGTAACGAAAATATCCTTGCAAGTGTGTAATCAATCTTTCAGAGAAATTTCAATGATTCATAGCTATTCTAGTAGCAGGATGTATAGGCTTATTTAACGGATCTGGGGTGTAATAGACGATGGTGGATTATCTACATTGACGACCAGCATTTATTTAGTCGAGGATTAAGATGCTCTCACACTGAACCCAGAAGATCAGTTTCACATGGTATGTATCCAGTCCATCGGAAGACTGGTATCGATTTTAAAGATACATTGAAACCAATTTAATAATATCAAACAATTGTAATCAATTGGAAGACAGGGGATATGAAACATATTTAGGGAAACACTGTGCATGGCTCTAGTGCCTGGGATGGCGAGGCAACCTTTAATACCATTCTCTTAGTTTCAGATTTTAGAATTTTTCATTCACTTGTTAAATTATTCAACTGCCGATTATATGCAACTAGCATAATTTGAAATAATTTCCTAATTTCTACAAAAGAGAGTTATCTCTTATTTGAGAATTTGATTCGGTCCTTCTAAAAAAACAGTTGCACTTTTAAATAAGCATGCTTTCTTTAATTTAAATGTTCAATTTTATCATTGCAGGTGTATGTCGTATTATGGAAGAATTGGTGGAAAACAAACTATCGATTTAGCCCATGGTGTTTCAAAGTGAGTACCTAAATAAGCATACTATTTTCAGCAGGGTCTTTATTGAATTGTCTAATGAAAAAAAAAACAAACAAACAAAAAAAAAAAAACAACGTTAAGACTACTTCTTGCTGCTTGATCCTCCGCCAATAACGAAAAAAATCACTGTGTACCAGAATAAGTGAGTGGAAAAAAAAATATAATACCAGCACTGGAGAAATAGCATTGGCACCGCAATATTTGCAAGAACTAAGTAAAAAATGAAAATCCACTCGAAAAATAAGATCATTCTATATCCTAAATGGTTCTACCTTAACATTCATTTTCCCTCCATTCTTCCACGCCTATGGAACGCACTCACTCCTCGGACACACTCCTGTGAATATTTATCATCTTTCGGAAATTGCTGAAGACTGAAGTTCCTTAAGGCTTAATTTTGATGAAGCAGATGTAGCCCCGATTTATTCTTTTTTCACACTGATTTCGTTATGTCGTGATTTTTAAAGTACGACAGAGACCTATAAATGTGGCTGTTTAGGTTATATATAAAACCATTATTTATATGTTCTACCTGCCAAGGGTTTTTAATTTCAATATTTAATTCAAATGCATTTTATATTTTAATGAAACTGTTTTGTCGACGGTTTGATTCTGCTTAATCACTGGCTGTCTGTGACAAAATAAGGATTAGGCACTGGTGTAAATTAAGATCTGAAAATTAAACTGTGTAAACTGGCAATTTAAAGAGAACAATCCAATAAATATAAACAACCAACCTCGAATGTCTTTGTCGTCAACCTCTCGCATTCAATGATTGTGACAGCTCACACCAAAAAAACGCGCACCCTTGTAAATGAGCTAATATTGTAATCTCTATGACGTAATGGTCGCACGTCTGATTGGTAATAAGGAGGTATGAGGTTATATCCTTTTCCAAGACATTCTGTTTATTTTGGGGAGAGAGGCTTTGCTTGTATTTCTCTGACACTGTTTTATAACACTTTCACAGATCTTTAATTCGTTTGTATAATTAGTTTTTTATTACATTATATTATTTATGGAAAGGAACATTGTAATTCGTTTTCTATCTGTAGTATAATACTTGTGTAAAATGTTCCAAAAGACAAATATTATATTGCTATTACTTTGAAACTATTTTTATTATCGTAACAAAGGATAAAGAATTCAAGGAAAAGTTATAAATCTATAAAATTATAAGAGCTTATTAATCTTGTCAAATCCGCAATTACTATATATTTGTTGCGATGCTTGATATGACGATAATTTTTACTGCAATCTAAATATCCCTGGTTTGAGTCTCTGTTATTATATTCACGTAAATTTGAGATCTGGAACAAAAATGCTCTTTGCGATAATCATTGTGTCACTATAATTTGAAAAATAATGATTACTTGGGCGGTAACAATGTAGCTCCTCTCTTATAAAAAAAATCAAGATTTGTGATCGTTCCTACATACCATGAATTCGTTGGTTATAAAGACGCATTAGAACCTACTATCAGGGAGAACTAATTCAATCATTTACGAAATTTGACAAAGACGATCAAGCGGTAATAGACAAAAAAAGTGATGGTTAATTGGAGACAAAGAAGATGTGTTGACATCCGCTCTCAATAAGTTGACACACGCATGGCTCAGAAGAAAAAAATGAAAAGAAAAACCAAAATAAAGCTATACAAGGCCTTGCTAAATCAATACTTATTTGCAACTGTCGAACAAGGGCACCAGCAAAAAGCGAAAAAGATAAACTAGAAGCCTTCCATTGAAAACTGCTCAGAGAATTCAAAATATCCACTTCCCAGCCAAAAAGATTTTTAGTCTCGATGCGTCATCTCTATTTTTACCCGTGTTACGCCAAAATATGGAATGACACAGAATCGTATTGGTATCATTGGTAACAATAGCTAGTGATTACAACTAAGTCGTGCTGGTGTGCGAAAATGAAGAATATTAAATATTCAATTAGGTCACAGACCTCCACCTTTTAATTCTAATCGACCACACAACGGTTTCCACGGTCTCTGATAAACATTCCAGTCAACGGTATTCACAACACCATACCAATAGAAAACAACATATCAACATATCAACAAAACACAATGATATCGGCTGATCATTTTATGGTATGCTGGACTTATTTTTTGTTTAATGAGAACGGGACATCTAAAAATAAACCAATAACAGCAAAGAGGAAAAAAAGACCAACACGAGGTCAAATGATATAAAGAGAAACAATAACAGAACCAACTCAAAATTAACACTCTTATTATAGAAAACATGCAAACTAACATTAATCGAAATGCTGAACTAAGAAACATGTTTAGAACTATGACCATAAACTTTCAAAGTAGAACTCCAAGACTACGCGAATTTTGGAAATTGATATCAGACATAAAACCTGACATAATCATAGGTACTGAAACATGGCTACATTCTGAAATAAAGGACAGTTAAATATTTCCATCAGAAACAGAATCCAACGTTTTCAGGAAAGACAGAGGGGATGGGGACCGTGTGGTGCTGGTTGCAACAACAACGAACCTCTCAGTATCAAAGCTTGGCATCCAATCAAAATCGGAATCGGTATTCGTATATATCAAAACATAACAAGGCCTACTCACTGTGGGCGCTACCTACAGGACACCTGCAAATTCAACTATGGAACATTGACTGAGATAACACGCTGTATTGATATCCTAGGCCCGACAACGAACTCTAGTTAAGCGGATATTTTAATCTACCTGTTATCAAGAAAAAATACATAGTTACCATTACCCGCAATCTATAAACAAGCATTTATTAACAAATTGCAAGATTGTGGCCTTAGACAAATAAACACAAATGCAAAAAGGGGTACAAACATCCTCGAATTATTTATCACAAATCGACCAAATTTAGTTGTCAAGTGTACAACCATTCCAGGCATGAGTGACAATGACATCATCATACTGGAAAGCACAATCAATGTGAACAAAATCACACAAAAATAATCGCACCTTATTAATATTTAGAAAAGGAAAATGCCGCCAAAACGCGGACAGAAACAAGTCTTTTTAGTGAAAAAAAAAATAATAATCAACATCGTAAAAGCTCTGAGGACGTTTGGATTGCCATCAATGACCACCTAAACCAAATGATGACCAAACGTATACCAACCAAGGAAAGTTAAAGGAAATTGCACCAACCATTGATAAATACTACCATCAAACGGTTATTCAGACGGTAACAAAAGGCATAGTGCAGAAAAAGAATGTCCAACAGTAAGAAAGACTGCTGCAATTAATTAACGCTACTGGACTTTGCTAAGGTCTTCGACAAAATTCCTAACCACTATTCATGAAGATTTATGATGTTTGCATCGGCAACAAAATCTTACAATGGATTGCAGCGTTTTTTGACAATGGCACCCACAAAGGTCTTGTAGCTGGCGAGACTTCCACTATTGGGATGATGAAATGATGTATACCTCAGGTCTCAGTCCTTCGCCACCTTTTTAGGTATACGGTCAAAATTGCGTCTCTTTGCTGACCACACAGCATTATATAATGAGATATGAACAACGGATGACTGCAAAATACTAAATGACGTTCTAGCTAAACCACAAGAATGGGAAACAATAAATCAAATGGAATTCATCGTATCAAAGTACAATGTTCTAACAATCACAAATGAGAAAGCACCGATTACAAGTTAAACCAACTTCATGCTCAAAACCTGGAACATGTAAAAACAGCAAAATGCATTGGCATTGAGTTTGCTAAAAACCTTAAGGGGCCAGGATCACCAGGAAAAAGTGAAAAAAGGCGAATGACGAATTCTACGAAAGTAGTATTTGAATTTTATGGAGACTTTATTAAATTTTCTGATACTTTTTGAATTTTAAAAATCCATCCAATAGTTTTTTAGTAAGTCAATATTTTTTCACACCTAGTCTATGGGTTAGCAAGCGAAAAAAAATATAATTTTGACTTTCGTTTTGAGGTTAGGATTGATTGTTTGCTATTATTAAAATACAATGAGCGTACATATTTGCATAGTTCTATTTTTGTCTTTTATAAACAAAGATAAATTCAAAGCGTCCTTTATGAATAGCGTTCTTCAAGAATACTGTGTTTTCGCAGTGTTGTCAGACCAATGAATCGTAAATTTCATGGTAATACGCTTACAAATAATGCGAAGAAAGGTGCTGTTAGTGTAAGTAGTGATAGTAGTGTAGTTGATCAGTGATGGAACTGTTCTGGAATGTGCTAATGAGGGTTATGTAGTCAATAAACTTTGACAAGGGGTGATAAGGGGGCTCTCGGCAAAGTATGGACTAGTAACCGCAATAGGTTGTACGACAGGGAAATTACTCGATACTGGTGTAAAATCAAAGTTATGTGAGTCATGCGATTGATGGAAATCTAAACATAGGGAAGATTCGGAAGTTTTCGTAAGATGGAGATTAATGCATTTCGGTTCTTCGGGTTCCAAAGAGCCCGCTGTAGCAACGGACATCTGTTCACTCTATGCGGAGAAGCATCATTTGCGATACACCCGATTTATCGGTGATGGGGATACAAATAGTTTTAGAACCGTAGAAAATGCTAAACCTTACGGGGAAGCGACAGTTGAGAATGTGGAATGTACAAAAGAGAATGGGTACCCGGCTAAGTAAGGTTTAAATATTCAATGTCTGGAAAATCAATGATTGACGGGAAGAAATTAGGAGGGAAAGGCAGATTGACAGATAAAGTGATAGACGAAATATAAACATATTACGACAATGCTTTCCGTGCCAATAAACATGACTTGACTGGTATGGGTAAAGAAATGTGGGCCATTTACTTCCATAAGCTATCCACGGATGAGAATCCGTACCATAGTCTATGCGGTGAAAAATGGTGTAAGTATAGGGGGGTGAATGCGGGACGGTCGCATGACAATAGCTTATCATCTGCGATTATGGAGCCGTGTAAGACCGTTTTCCGCGACTTGTCGCATCCAGACCTTTTACGTAAGTGCCTTCACTTTTTTATGCGAAATGCTAATGAGTCGTTGAAAAGTTTAACATGGAATATTTGTCCAAAACAGTCATATCACGGATTAAAAACTGTTTAAAATGTACTGTGGGTCTGGCGGTGCTGATATTCAAGGATGCCACGGTGGCATTAAGAGATGTTTTAGAAAATATGCAAATATCAAGCGGTTTACTAAGCGAGCAATTCTTATGGATAACTGATGCTAATCGAATTAAACAGGCCAGGAAGCGAACCACAGAAGCATCGCTCGAGGCAAGGCGTGCCAGACGTAATGACGGGTTGGTAGTGGAAGAGACCCAGGCAAGAAATGAAGGAAATCCGTACTCCAAAGGTGATCACAGAAGGTTGGATGAACACATTCGAAATCTTTTTTCTCCGAAATATTGCAGTTTTCGCCCCCGCGCCCTTGAAACTTTTTTGTTTATCAACCGATTACTTTCGAATTGGAAAATACACTCTTCTTATAATTGTCTATAGAATAAACTAGGATATTTTAAATATTATCGTTATAAAATTTGATTTTAGCATCTGTGTGAAAATGTACCAGTCAAATGGCATAACTTTGATGCGGTACGAAAAACAATAATTGTATCGGTCAATCATATTCATAGTCTCTTTTGTAGATTAACATCATTTTTACATGCTGACAAAGTTTTGAATCCCTGTCAAGCAAATATTTTACACAACTTAGCGTGCGGTGAGTATTCCATTTTCCTCAATGAAAATCTACAATTATCACAAAAATGTAAAGTTTCACATTATTCTTAACACAAACACACAAAGACATTTTTAAACCATAGAGTCGTCCCTTACGTTACCGACCATTTCCACGACAGACCAAATAGAGTGTTTTTGTTTTGTTACGTCTTGAATTGAATGACATTTGTTGTAATAATTACATCATTTACGAAGACTGCTTCCACCACGACAAACTGTCAAAATAGCAAGTTGTAGCGAAAACTCACTCGACTTGACAACTTTTGTTCAGGTCAAATGAAAATGGTTCTTGTCTTACTGATTGCACGTCGTCCCTCCTGGCTGACAAAAAAGCTGAATGTAACTCTTCTAACAATAGAAATATATCGAGTGGCTTAAAACAGCCTCCTGGGATCTATATTTAGGCATTACCATTGTCAAATCGGTGTTGAATATCCACTGTGCCGTGAAAACAGGTTTCGCATGTCCCGTCCCCTACCGACTAAACACTTTAAATGGGTCTTTAAAAACCTGGCCAAATACCTTAAAACGGAATATGTTGTTATATTTGGTTTAATTCCTAGACCTAGATGTTTAAATAGTTGCTAAATAGTTTGTTGTTTAACAATGGCTGCTATTAGGAAGGCAGAAAAAGAGGCTACAAATAAGACTGAGCAGGAAAGCAAACGTCAGATGATCGGGACAAATAAATCAGATCGATTGGCACTGAAGCAGAAAGGGAGAGGGAAGGGCCAAAAAAAAGAGAAGGACAGATATCATCCTCGGCTAAACTAGTCAGAGACTCATACAGGGGTTATTCAGGACGATGATTCATAGCATTACACTTGTTAGGACGTTCTACCATACAATTGCTCAATGTTTTGGTAGATCAAATGTTTCAAACGAAAGTAAAAAAATCTACTCGGAGTAAGCCAGCAACAGACATGTCAGCATCATCATGAAACATGTATACAAGTGTTTGAAGAATTGCCTGATGTAATCAAACCAGATCTCGGTAAATTGAAAGGTTCTGAATTTGACATTAAATTCAAAGCCGACGTGTCGCCTGTATTTCAAGTCTCATTCCATCTCATTTGCAATTCAGGACTACCTCGAAAACAACCTGGATGCCCGTATGGCAAAGGATATTTGGAAATGTACATCTTTCAAAGAGTATGGAACACAGATTATGCCAATGAAAAAGAAAAATCACTGGTGAGAGACCAAAACTTTGAGTATGTGGAGATTACTCTGGTCACAGTGGAATAAAGCTTGCATTTTAGTTGGAGAGTGCATTGCTCTCACCGACAGTAGGTCACGAGGTCATGCTACCTGGCTAGCAAGGGTCAGCGAGTTATTGCCAGTAACAGGTCACTGCAGTTAAAATGACCAAACGTAATGATTTGTAATTAATTTGGATTATAATCAATAATCGTGTTTATGTACTGTATCAATTGGAAATTTTTTTTATATTTTATACACATATGATTTTTATTTGGATGGGATATATATATGTCATGGTACAATGAGGAGAAAAAGCCTCATATTTCAAGTATAGATACCTACATATGGCAAAAGTAAATAATTAAAAAAAATGTTTCGTCAAGAACTATCGCTTTTAAACTCATACACACATAGAGAGATAATACTGAACTTTACACCCTACAAAAATCTTCCTGGCGATTACTCTGAGATTCATGCAATCTGGATTTGATTTACAACTTGTCAGGTCAAATCCCCCCCCCCCCTCGCCCCCATCTACTTGAACAGCAAGACTTGTTACAATACTGACCAATGTTATCATTCTACAATCTGAAAAAGTCATCAATCCCCCGTCACGCCATACCAAACAGTTGGTTAAAATAACAACACTCATCATACGATGCAGAAAATGTTATGCCAGAAATGTTGCACACATTATGAAGAATCGTAGGATTGACTTCCATATATCATCATGCTATATGTACACAGTCAGTGACCACTAGAAATAGTCATAATGCAGGCAAATGTTATTACATTGCATACAGCCTTAGGATTCATGTACATAAATGTTAACTCAGATCATAGCAAAAAGTTTTCATTTACCATTAAGGCTCATCTACACTGCTACTTGTTTCATCATTCGGTTTCCTTCGTTTTATGCTAGGAGCGTGGGCTTTCAAAGCTGGTGACACCTGTATCAAGTGACATTCCATGATTGTCCTCATCCTCCTCTCTTCATTCCTCGTACCTTTTGTTCTCCTCTCTAGCTTTGTAATTGTTGAATGAATCAACTATCCTCCCTCCTTGTTCTCCGAGCAGACCAAGTCCTATTCTAAATTCCTCTACAAATGGTATGCAGTGATGTTCTAAAATGTGTTGCTTTGGAATGATTTTTCTACCGAAGTAATGTCTGTAGGTCTGCATGTAATTGTCTATGTTTCTTTTGATGTTTGCAATCGATGTAGGTGGAATATGATTGGTGTGTGATAAGCCATTGTGAACTAATGCATATGCCTTGTTAAGGGAGTCAAATGTTGCTTTGACCAAGTGTGCTTTATCTATGATGAATGGATTACTTGTATTCTTGAGTGTTTCTGTGATGATAGTGGATGTAATGTCTTGAAAGACCTCTGTACGGAGGTAGATGTTGCAGTGGTTTCCTATAAATGACCTACTGTGATAAGCCTGTGGGGTGATGCTGTGTTTATCTAATATTCTATCAAGTTGTGAGCACACTGGTCCAGATGTTGTTGTCAAAGGTTCGTGTGTGGTGTTGCTTAATTGTTCTTGGGCTATTCTAAGCTGTCCTTTCCATGACTGGTCAGTATAGTGGTCAGGATTCTCCATGACAGCACATCCAGTAAGGAATTTTATTTCCTCAAGTAAATGAACCACCACCTTCCAGTTATCACCATATTTTCGAAAAAGCTGACCGTTTTCTGTCTGGTTCGGATGCGTATCGTGATGTATGCGTTTGTCAATGTCATCTGCAGCTCTTTCTAATTAGCGATGGTGTTTTAGAGTAATCCCTAGCAAGATGTGTAAGTAGGGTGGTGTAACTTTGTTGATTTCTACACTCAAGAGTGGGCTGTGTATGCTGTTGTTGTAGTGTGCTGCGTGCTCTTTCTGTTCTTGTCCTTCTGTCCTAAATCTTTCGTAATCCGTTTTCAATGATTCTAACGTGCGTGATGTGTGTGGGTTGTCATTTTTTGACTGCATTTCCTGCTTTGTCGTGAGACACCCCAAACAGGGACGAGTGCCTTGTGGCGCTGACAATCCATAGACTTTGCTTAAAAAATCGTAGTCTCCATAAATGAAAATAGAAATCTTCTTCCCATCCCATTCTACCTGCTTTAATTCAGAAATTTTCCTCTGTGTCTCGGACATGAATATGTGTAAATTGTTGTGTGTGTCTTTGACCTTTGCTATTCCAATTAGATGTGTATTTGTATTTGAGTTTGATTTTTCTAAATTTGCTACTGCCATGGAGACTTTGAAACTACCCTTTCCGTGATCTGCTCCTATCTTTACCCAAATTTCGTCTTCTGGTATGACTCCATTGTGCCATGTCAACTGATTGCTTGTCTTATATCCATCTAACAGTGCTTTAAGGTAGTCAGAAATATTGTCAACGGATCCGTAAGTTGTTGGGATTGGTTGGCTATCTACAAAAAATACCTTCTGTGTTATGTTCACAAAATTTGAAACCAACTGCTTCCCATATCTTCTTTTCTTTCCTTCGTGTGGCAGATGCAATCCTGACATTTTTAAGAATCGCCTCTGTATTCTCATCTGACTATATGTGAGGCCTACTTTTTCTTTCATGGCCAGTGCAGTTTCCATAGACATTTTCACTCGCTCCTTTACGCCAGCTTTTGCGCTTACCTCCCTTCTAGTGTTCATTGGAAGTATTTTCAATTCTGTTGTCTGTTGTGTGTTAGTAGATGTGTTGATGAGCCTGCTATTTGTCGTCTAACTCTCTGCATGAGTCTTGCTCTTTTCTTTTTTGGTTGGTTTACGTACAATTGCGCTATCTTTCCTGGGTTTTATTATTTTTGAAACGATTCAAAAAAAGTTCGATCATCCTTGCCATTTATCCTCGTGGTTGAGGCTGTGTTGTCGGGGATTGAACTAGAGCCATGTCGACCAGTTGCCATAGGATGTAACGGTGTTCGATGAACTGGGGATTGTGAAACATTAGTTGACAATTCAATTCTAACATCAGTACTAGGTACTACTAGCGGTAGTAGCGGTGCTTGGTGCAGTACTGGCGCTGCTGAAACTAATGATTGTGACGACAGTGCTAAGGGTGACGACCATGTTGATGGTGACGATAGTGTTAGTGCTGTTGATAATTGTGGTAGCTGTGGTATTGTTGGTGGTGATGGTGACACGGGCATTGAGGGCGGTGGTGGTAGAGATGGTGGTGACAGTGACAGTGCTAGACACGCAGGTAGTTGTGGTGGTGACGACAGTAGTGGTGTTGGAGACGCGAGTGGTGGTGGTGTTGGTAGTGATGGGTGGTGACAGACACGCGGGTAGTGGTGGTGTTGGTGATGACAGTAGTGGTGTTGGAGACCTGGATGGTGGTGGTGGGAGTGGTGTTTGCGTTTGTAGTGGTAGTGGTAGTTGTGGTGATTGCTCTGCCGTCGGTGATGCTTTGCTTTTCACTAATAATGATGATGATGATGATGATGATGATGATGATGATGATGATGATGATACAGATCTTTCTGTTGTTTGTGTGGATGATTCGTCTCTAATAGGTTTACCTCTATAATTAGAAAGTGCCTCATGATGTGAACAAGTGATGCAATTTTCAATACTCAATGAGGGGTCAAATTTTTCCAAAATTGTTCCGTTTGGAACAGCATTGCCTTCATATTGGATAGCATTACACTGCTGCAACCCCTATTTGATTGTTCTTATTTTGAAGTCACATTTTGAACACACAGTTTTTGAATGTTTATCCGCAACGTCATCAGAAATGTTGATATTAAACATAAAGAATAATGCGTCTTGGTGACTCAAACACAATTTTGGTTTTTTTCTCGACATTTTTTGTTTTCTTGATAAAGAACGGCTACCGCAAAGTCTGCATAGTTCGTTAACAAAGCGCGAGTGTATTTCAAGCGTGTGATTCATTTTGTTATTAATCATACATTAACCCAATGTTTTTGTTATCTGAGAGGAACCAACAACACAAGAAGGTTAAAGAATTGGGAATACCACAATGCAAATTTAACCAAAATTTTATCAGTTACCTGTACCCTTTTAATCTTAAATGAAAAATTACTCATGAAAATTGCTCACTAATTTCTAGACTTACTTTGTTCTTGACATGACAGTTTCAAAAATATAATAATCGCAAGCTTCTAACTTAACCAAAATCAAGTTTAGGAACTTATGTAACCATAACCCGATTTTTAAGCAAGTACTCTGTGCTTAAACAATTTACTGTAATTAAATAAAAAATCACTCAAGCCAATCACTTACACACGGTAGAGGCCTTTTTGGGGGTAAAAATATATCTGTTCTAATAAGCACATGTCCTTAGAAATACGAAAATGAAAGCTGCTGTATATATAGTTTACAACTAATTTTATTCTAGACCAGTGGGTATATTTGATGGCATGTAATAGTGCAGGGAAGATAAGAAAAATAACAATCATACGTAACGTATTACGTTTGTTTGCCGGCAGTTAGCTCCGCCTCGCTGACCCTGGTCTGGCACTCGTGTGGAGTGATGATTCACGCAGGTGCCGTGAAAACTAAAAGGAACGATGTACGATGAAACAAGCAACCGTGTGGTACACTTAACCGGCAATTGGAAACTCCCAGATATCTGATAAAGTTTTCTGAGGATTTCATGCACACATTGGGAGGAGGCTACGGATTGTCTATTTACTTAGACCATTCTTTATTTTCCAGGATTATAAAAAAAATCTGGTACTGAAAAATCGCAATGTTGTCTAGACATAATATGCCGGCTGTTTTCATTGATGTTGTGTGCTGTTTTTTTTTTCAATCATTTATAATTTTTGTTGTCGGATTATTGTATTATCGTTGTACATCGATGAAGGCACGATAAATGGAAGGTATTTACGAAAGTTTGAAAATGTATTCCAGTAATGAGATTGCCTCGTTTTGTTTACTTGTTTGATTTTTTAAACTTTAACAAAGAATGGAATACCCTGCTCCTTGAAATCAATATGACGACCATGATGTTGAAGATAGATGTTTATCTATTGACAATTAATTTACAATTCTGTCTGTCTGTATATACATTCAGATAGAATGGGTAATTGGTTGTGAATTTCAATGGTTTCGTATCAGGGTAGGATAATCTTCGATTCATAATTTGGTTTTATTATTATTTTTATTATTATTATTATTATTATTATTATTATTATTATTATTATTATTATTATTATTATTATTATTATTATTATTATTATTATTATTATTATTTATTATTATTATTATTGTTATTATTATTATTATTACTATTATTATTATATTATTATTATTATTATTATTATTATTATTATTATTATTATTATTATTATTATTATTATTATTATTATTATTATTATTATTATTATTATTATTATTATTATTATTATTATTATTGTTATTATTATTATTATTATTACTATTATTATTATTATTATTATTATTATTATTATTATTATATTATTATTATTATTATTATTATTATTATTATTATTATTATTATATTATTATTATTATTATTATTATTATTATTATTATTATTATTATTATTATTATATTATTATTATTATTATTATTATTATTATTATTATTATTTATTATAATAATAGTAGTAGTAGTAGTAGTAGTAGTAGTAGTAGTAGTAGTAGTAGTAGTAGTAGTAGTAGTAGTAGTAGTATTAGTAGTAGTAGTAGTAGTAGTATTAGTAGTAGTAGTAGTAGTAGTAGTAGTAGTAGTAGTAGTAGTAGTAGTAGTAGTAGTAGTTGTTGTTGTTGTTGTTGTTGTTGTTGTAGTAGCAAGTGTGGCAGTAGTAGTATTCAATAATGATTAATCTTTGTTACTTATAGCAAGGTATCGTTATCCACGAACTACTCCACGCAATTGGGATTTACCACGAGCACGAACGCCCTGACCGAGACAAGTACCTCGATGTGAAAAGACAAAAAAAAGGACCAAGATCCCCTGATGATGTACAAGACTTTGGTCTCCCCTACGACTACAGGAGCGTCATGCATTATTCAAAAAATACAGTAAGAATCTGGTCACGTTTTCCTTATTATAGCTTATCATTTAAATACGTATTAAGTCGGCACTGTGGCATATTCCACAAACAATGCCTCCGTTTATCACACTCCAAAATTATTGCACATGGAAGTAGAGGTAGACATACCTTCTTCTCTTCAGATTCAAAACTTCTTGGAAGTGTGCAATCAGTCCTTCGAATTAACCAGGGATAGGTTATATACTGAATAACAATGTCACATAACTATTTAGAACTAGAAGCATATGATTGGCGGGCTTAGAAAGATTGAAAATGGATGATCTTTCTTGACTTTCTTGAATAGTATTTATTTAGACCAGTACGTAAAATATTGTTCAATATAGTATCCAGTCTGCCGACAAATCTCTATGAGACATCGTATTTTTTTTCTTATTGATTTCTTTCCTTTTTTCTTTTTTGATTGTTGTGTGTGTGTGTGGGGGGGGGGGGGAGTCCATTGTTTGTTTTCTTTAAGTTTTAGTTGTTATTCACCTTTCGGTTGGTGGAGAATCAATAATCATCTAGTCATCATATAAACGCTATTAAGTATTTATTCTAACTCAAAGCCATCCTTAAATTTCAAGTGTATACACCAGGTCTCATCTTCACAAGTTTGACATAACTTTTACAACAGTCGGTGTTTTTTCGCCAAGTCTCTAGATACGTCATTGGGAAAGACTCGTTTTACAATAAAATTAAAGGGGCGGTATTTTAAATACATTTATTGGATCTTCTGACCGAGAGGAACTCCAAATTTGAGATGGCTGTATCCAAGGTCACGCAATTTACAATACAGTTCAAAAGCTGTATTATCCTGCTCCAGTGGTGTACACTGACCTATAAAAATCAAATGTAAAGTCAATCAATACAAAGGTGTCAGAAGAGTAAAGCAAATGTTTATGTGAAATAAGTTTAGTAGTAGATTTACGATTATTTCAAAGTGTCAAAAATATCACAATGTTGCTGGTTACTACTTCAATTAACGTAACAATAATTATTAGGACCCAATTCAATACACGTTATGCTATGTGTAGAGTGCAGAACATTACTTAAAAAGTGAAGTTTAGCAGTCATTTATGTTTCAACAATGACTGCTTACTTTCACCTTTGATTTAAATTATTCAATTCAATAAAACCATTATCTCGTAATGAGTCTTTAATGCATTTTAAGCTGGGCAGTTTATTTTCGTATCAGAAACTACTTAAGGTTAATTCTCTCGCTTACCATATGTACGCCGACGATACCCAGATATATAGCATGTGTTTGCAATCCGATATAGTTTCAAAGATAACTGTTTACGAACAATGCATCAATCATGTGATGAGATGGATGTCTGCAAATATATTAAAATTAAATGGCGACAAGACTGAAGCCTAACTCATTGCTAGTTCCAATAATAAGACAGGTCCATTTACACTGGCACTGACAATCAACGATAATGACAAAATACAACTCACAACATCAGCAAAAAATCTCGGCATCACCTTAGAGAGTGATCTGTCTATGAACAAACATATTAACAATGTGAGAACACATGTTATCTGCATTCTAAGAAATATCAGAACAATCAGACCATTTATTAATAGGAAACTTGCAACAAATTGGTAACATCTTTGATATTCCCGAAAATGGACTACTCCAATGCACTGTTTGTTGGTCTCACAAAGGACAAAATAAATAAACTCCAGAAAATACAGAACATGGCAGCCCGCGTTGTACTGCAGAAAGACAGGAAAACTGCAGCTCCCGAATTACTACAGCAGATGCATTGGCTGCCAGTGGACCAGCGGATTAAATATAAATCTTCAACTATCGTTTTCAAATGCCTGGAAGGCTCGTCACCAGCATATCTCTCAAACCTCGTTGAACGGTATAACCCACAGCGATCGCTTCGATCAACGAACGACCTCAAATTGAAAACACCCCGCTGTCGAGTGAAGGCTGGTGAACGCGCCTTTCAGCATTCTGGTCCAAGGTTGTGGAATTTTCTACCACTAGAGATACGTTCTTCGTCTTCACGAGAGGAATTCAAGCGTCGATTGAAGACATTCTTATTCCGACAGGCTTTCTTTTGATTATGTGTATAATTAGCGTTGTTCGTGTACTGTGTTAGGGCTTAATGATTAAGTTAATCTATGTTATGCGCCCAGAGCCCTCCTGATGAAGGGATGTTTGGCGCACTATAAATCTATACCATTATTATTATTATTATTATTATTAATTATAGCTTTGAATCATCAAAGGTGAAGGCAACCCGTCATTCATTTAAAAAATCAACAGTCGAACTTCACGTTTTTGTTTATGTCTATGATCGAAAGCGGATTGAACTTGTATTTAATTAGGTCATAATAAATTGTTACGTCGTTTATTGATCCATACACTGTAGAGTATTTGTAACATGTATTAAAATTTATGGTTATTTGGATGTGTGTGGATATAATTGTCTGTAAAACAACTTCATGGTCAAAACTTGGAACATGTAAAGACAGCAAAATACCTTGGCATTGAGTTTGCTAAAAACCTCAAATGGAACAAGCAACTATGTCACCTGGGTTCAAAGGCAAATCAAACAAGTGCATACATCACCCGCAATTTAAAAAGATGCCCAATTTCAACTCAAATCCTTGCTTTTAAAACTATTGTTAGACCGGTTTTGGAGTACAGCAGCTCAATTTGGGACCCATATACACAGAAAAACATCGACACCTTAGAAAACATCCAACGTAAAACCCTACAAACTGTAGAGTGACCTTCGACAACATTGGAGGTTTCCACAAGACGAAGAAGAAGAAGAATTGTTCCGCGGCTCTGTTTAATTATGTTAGGGTTCTTTCTATCGTACGCATTTTGTGTTGTGCATGTTTTGCATGTGAGTGTGAATGTTGACTGCGTGAACGTATTAGCACTTTTTGTTACTTAAAAACATCGTAAGACGATTATTTTATGTTAGGTTAATTCCTGAAATAACTCCGTCCTGGATGGACGTATTACGTTTTATCTTAAATCATACATATGAATGATAATAATTAAATTGAATTAACCTAGTCGTACACAGAGTCATTACATTAATACCCATCACTATGATGTTGTTGACACATTGAATTAAACTATAGTCAGATATTTAATTAATGGCGCGTGTTTTTTTCTGTTTTTTCTTTCTCAGTTGTCCCTCTATCAAAAGTTGTAAAAAATTGTGTCAACCTTTGAATCAGTTGGTCTTAAATGAATATAGATTTTGGAGAGTATTGATGTCATATTTTTAAAAAAAGTTTACTTCTTTAAGACCTATAAAAAACTACTTTAAACCTAAATTAGAGATTTTACACTGTTTAATATGTAGAAAAGTTACGCACCACAAAGTATGATTGGATTATCGTATTTCCAAAAAATCTTGTGCTAACGTAGTGATTATGAGTTCACGTCATACTTATTTCCAAATAATAGCAATTCGCTTTAAGTGTTATTATCATCCATCGTGGCTTGTGCTCTTGAGCTCGTTGCCTGTCAGCTCTCTCCACGAATCCCGATTCTCTGCGGTGCGCATGAAATCTGTGTTGCTTTTTAAGTCACATTTGGCTATTTTAGGTTATTTAGATACGTCATTAGTGCTCCTACAAATTTATGCACCAACGAGTAATCACCCAGACGAGGAGGTAGAGGCACATTATGAAAATGTAAACAAGGCCCTCAAATGCATAAAATCAAGTGACATTGTTGTCGTAATGGGGATTCCAATGCGAAAGTTGGAAACGCAGCAATCTCACCGTGCATGGGAAGTTGTGGTCTGGGAGAGTCCAACGAGAGGGGTGAAAGTCTGGTCCAATTTTGCGAGTCCCACGACATGACCATAATAAACACCATATTCAAACATCCAAAGAGGCGCCTATACACTTGGAAGAGCCCAGGAGATATATGCAGAAACCAAATAGATTATTTTCTCATCAAAACCAGATTCAAAAACTGTGTGACCCAATGTAAAACTTTCCCGGGTGCTGACATTGGATCGGACCATGTTCCCATCATGGTGAAAATAAAAGTTAAATTAAAAATTCCCAAACAGAAAATGGACGAACACATAAAGTACGACCTAGCTGAACTTAGAAACGAGGAGCCAAGAGCGAAATATGCTGTAGAAGTAGAAAATACGTATTATTGTCTTATGGAAGAACAAGAAGACACAAATAAAGAAACATAAGAAACGCATAAGAGTAGAATTGATAAACAATGGTCCTCTCTTAAAGGTGCAATAACAATTACAAACGAGAAAATGCTAAACAAAAAATCTAAAGAGGCAAAGAAAGAATGGATGACGAATGAGATTTTGAATCTTATGAGAGAACGGAAACATTCAAAGGGCACACCTAGATACAATGAACTGGACAAATCAGTAAAGAAAAAGTGCATCCAGGCTAAAGAAGACTGGCTTGATGAAAAGTGCCACCGGATTGAGAAGCTATCACATGAGAGAAACCCTGGACCAATGTTTGCTGAAATCAAGAAATTTACATATAAAAACTCTCAATCTGGCGGTTGCATCACAGATAAATCAGGTAGACTCCTCTTTGAGGTGGAAGGAATCGCCAATAGATGGAAAGAATACGTGGAGGAGCTATTCAATGCGGACAGAGGTGACAACCATATACAGTCCTTTCTACGGGAACCCACAATCCTAAGATCAGAAGTAGAGAAAGCCCTATACTGCATGAAAACAGGGAAGGCAAATGGAATAGATAGGGTGTCAACAGAAATGCTGCAAGCACTGGGTGAATTTGGTGTTGATGTGATAACGGCCCTTATGAATGAAATATACGAGTCAACATACATCCCAGAGGACCTTCGCACTTCTATCTTCATACTGCTACCCAAGAAAGCGGGTGCAATTGAGTGTTCGGACTACAGAACAATCAGTCTTATGTGCCATCTACTGAAACTCCTCCTCTACAAGAATCCTGAAAAGAATCTCGTCAAAAGTAGATCGTGAGATTTCAGAACAGCAAACTGAAATCAAAAAGAACAGTGGCACCAGGGAGGCAATTTTCGACTTAAAAATCCTGTCAGAAAAATACTTAGAGGTCCAAAAAGACATATATGCCTGTTTTATCGACTACTCAAAGGCATTTGATTCTGTTAGTCATCAGACATTTATCCAGCACCTTGTGGCAATAGGTGTGGAAGAGACTGATGTGGCTCTAATCGCTAATCTGTACTGGCAGCAAAAGGCTCAGATAAAAGTGCAGGCAGATACAACAGATGTAATTGAAATCAAGAAAGGAGTGCGCCAGGGATGTGTTATGTCTCTTTGCTTGTTTAATTTATACACAGAATCTATTTTTCGGCAAGTAGAAACAGCACAAGGGTTAAAGGTTGGTGGCCACAACATCAACAATTTACGTTACGCTGACGATACTGTCCTGTTGGCGGAAAGTAAGGAAGACATACAGAAGATACTTTCAAAAGTGAACGAAGAGAGTAAAGAAAAGGGGCTGTTCATGAATGCGAAGAAGACAAAAACAATGGTGATAACAAAAAAGAAAGAGCCCATAGACATATATATAGAAATAGAAGAGTATTCGGTGGAACAAGTAAAGGAGTTCACGTACTTGGGGCAGTTGATAACATCCGATGCAAAGTCTGACAAAGAGATCAGGAGACGAATAATGCTGGCCAAAAATGCGTTCATGAAACTAAAGCCAATCCTCACCAACACAAATATCTCCATCAGAACAGAATGAGATGCACCAAATGCTATGTGTGGTCCATCTTCTTTTATGGTTGTGAAACGTGGACACTAACCGCGCAGACAGAACAACGTATTGAAGCTTTTGACATGTGGACGTACAGGAGAATGCTGAAAATACCTTGGACAGCAAGAAAAACAAACATCGAAGTCCTCGACCTAATGGGCCAAAAACAAAAAGAACTTCTTTTGACTGTGAAGCACAAAAAGCTGTCATATTTTGGATATATGCGAAGACATGATAGTCTCGAAAAAAGGATAATGGAGGGAAGAATTGAAGGAAAGAGAGGCAGAGGAAGACAAAGGAAATCCTGGACAGATGGCATCAAGGAAGCTACAGGACGGCGCATGACAGATGGTAAACGAGGCTGCAATGGACCGTGAAGGATGGAAGGCCATGACATCCGACCTCTGGAAAGAGATGGGAACCCGGGTAAGGTAAGATAAGTCATTCTTTGTCTCCTCTAGCTCTCTTTACTTCGATCATCCCAGATGTTACCAATTTTTCTATTCCGTCTCTTCTCACACATGTCCCAGCGTAACTGCCTCTTTCTGATGTTATCGATCAGTTTCTTTCCTTTCTCACCTTCTCCAACATTTCCTCGTACACCTCACTGTCCATGATACCCTCAACATTCTTCTATACACCCACATCTCAAATGCCTATAACCTCCTCGTACATTTTTTGTCAAGCGTCCACTTTTCACAACCGTATAAAAGGGTACTTATAACATATGTTTCTACTACTTTCATTCTGGTCTTCAAGTTTAGGTTGTTGTTTGAAACAACTGGTCTTATTTTATGGAAAAGGGTTTTTGCTATTGCTATTCTTTGTTTTATACCCTCTATGTCACGTGTGTCATGGGTGATGATAGTGCCTAAATATTTAAATTTCTTTACTTGCTTGACAAGTAGAAGGTCGTGTTGTTGTCATTCTTTGAGACCACCATGCATTCGGTTTTCTTCATATTTAGTTTCAGGCCATCTCTGCACTTTTGCACACCACTATATCTAAAATTATCTGTACGTGTTCTGGAGAATAGACCATAAGAGTACCATCGTCTGCGTATCGTATGCTATTCACATTCTGCCCTCCAACGACGACGTCTTTCATACCTTCATTTTAAAAAAAAATTATTTCACTATATGTGTTAAAACGGTCCGGTGATAAGACGCAACCTTGTCTTACTCCATTCTTGATGTTAAAGAAGTCCGATATTTCACTATCCAGTTTGCAACACGCTGTTTGATTCCAATATAAGTTTTTCACAAGTCGAAGGTCTTTACTGTCTATACCGATCTTTCCTAAGATTTTGAATAGCGTATCGTGCTGTACTTGATCACAAGATTGGAATAATCAATGAAGGATAGATAAAGTGATTTTTGTTTTTGATTGACCGTTGCACGATGTTTTCAATGTAAAGATTGCATTTACCGTGCCATTTTCTTAAACAAAACCAAACTGCTTGTCACTTATCTTTAGAGAGATCTTGCTCCTCATTATTTTCATAAGTATTCTTAACATAATTTTTGTGGCTGGGCTCATTATGATGATTGTTCTGTGTTGGTCACAGTCAATAGTACATTGATTTTGGGTATCGTAATGAATACCGATTGTCTTAAGACATTAGGCAATTCATATAAGACATTAAAGGCTTTTATCAGAATGTCTATTCCCAGATCGTCAAGGGCGTTAATCAATTCTATTGAGAAGCTATCTTGGCCTACCGCTTTCCCATTTTTCATATCTTTGCAATTAGCTCCTACTTCTCGCATAATCTGGGGACCCATGTTCACAGTAGATGATTTTTTATCCAAGCTTGTCTCTCTTTTGGCATCCGCGTATAGATTTGTTATGTATATGCACAGCGTTCCAAAATGTCGTTGTTGTCGATAATTATATCACCGTTTGTGTCTTTAACACATTTTCTTGCCACGGCTGGGCGTTTTCAACTTAGATCTTGTATTGACTGGTAGAATTGTTTGATGTTAGATCGTTTTAGTCTTTCAATTTTGTGACATTCATGTTCAATATAATCTTCCTTTGCTCTCTTACACTCACGTTTTATAATCGTATTAGCTTCTTTATATTCATTGCTGTTGCGTTCTAGTTTTCGTCTTTCATTCATCAGTTTAAAGATGTTGTCATCCATCCACTTACATTTGGTTCGTGTGTTTTCACAGATGGAATAGTTTCTCTTGCACATTCCGTGCTGCAGTTTGATACTTCATTCTATGTTTATATCTGAGGTCAAGTTTTCACTTTTTTCTTTCACGCATTCTTTGTAATCATTTTTTTTATTTGATGGTTATAAGTATTATAAACATACCACAATTTATGTAGTTTGTATTAAATTTTGAACTTTATTATTTATATCATAATACCTACATCACGTCGCAATTACCAAAGACTGATATGAAATCTCTCGCTTTAAATCATCTTAAAATAATGTTTGTATACTCAAAATTGTCAAATTAGCAAAAACTGCTATATAACTTTGACAATTTTTTGTTTATGCAAGAACGTTTCACAGGGTCTTTAAATGATTTAAAAACATATTAGGCTCTTAAACAACACGATACGGTACGGAATCTCTATCGGTTCCATTATCGTGAAGCTGCGAAAAGAAGTCTTCCTGGATCTATAGAGAAGTCATTAAAGAGGACGGCAATGGTTATGGAATTTCACAATCAACCATGAGAAGATCGTTATCGAAATACGACAGAGAGATCAGCAGTGTAGAACGACTTGACAGGAAAAGGTTTTTGGGTGAGCGTAAATATACATCCGAAAAAATATTGGATGTCTGATTATTCAAGCAGAAAAAGGTCCATGGGTCTGGACAAAGAAACTCTGATATTCTTGCAGGTGGTGATAATATTGGATATTTAAAAGGATGCTATGCCATTTTGTCTTCTCTGAATAATCTGGAATATTATTCTGGGGTCAAGCCAAATATATTTTAAGACTGAATAAATATCGTTTGCTGCCCTCCATCAAAGCACCCATCTGTATTGTATTGGACAACGCTCATGGCCACTTCAAGGCTTCAACATTGGCAAATATAATAGCTGACATGACTTCATGGTTTCAATTAGATACTACTACATATCCTGACCATTTATCAAAATGCTAACTATACTCTTGAGTAAAAAATTGAATCAGAAACAGCTTTCAAAGCAGACTGTCTAATCAGAGAGTTTTGACATGACGTTGCGCGTTTTCCCCATGCCACTGGGTGCGCAATCCAATCTAGAACATTGCACCTAAGTAGAGGGAAAGATTAGGAGGAGGAACACCAAATTTACTCTCACTGACGAGGCAATAAATAACAACAAAGAGTAGACAGATAATAGGCATGTCTCAAACTTTGCAAACTAGAGGAAAATTAGATTTCATTGGATAGAGTGATGCTCGGAATCTTTCTGTAGTCGTTTCATTTCTCCTTTTCATCATCATCGTCATCAGACTGTACTGATTGATGTGTCCAGTATTTCTTAATGGTTGGTGTTGTTATTATTGTAGTTGTAGTAGTAGTAGTAGTAGTAGTAGTAGTAGTAGTAGTAGTAGTAGTAGTAGTAGTAGTAGTAGTAGTAGTAGTAGTAGTAGTAGTAGTAGTAGTAGTAGTAGTAGTAGTAGTAGTAGTAGTAGTAGTAGTAGTAGTAGTAGTAGTTATTGTAGTTGTTGTTGTTGTTGCTGTTGTTATTGTTGAATACATATTTGTTGAGATAATCATAATTGATGACTTTGTTGTTTTTTTTACCGGTCTACATTAATTTATGTAATCCTCTTTGACATAAAGACAAGCTATTTCTCAAACTTTTGCAATCAAAATTATATTGGAAGCACGTTATATTTGTATTCACCAGTAATGTGTATTATTAGTTATAAAATATAGATATCTGATAGTTAATAATTGCCGTTCGTTGCTTCATATTCAAATACCTCACGTATATCGTTTAAGCTTAAGGGGCGGTTTGGGTCTTTTCAAAAACAAATTTAATTACCAATATTGGGCGGTTTTAATCATTCTATATCGTCATTATAGGTTAAAAAACAACATTTATGGTGAAAAATTTTAATTATCTGTGTCGATACCCATTTTGCGACCTAATTTGGGGGTCTGACATCAAAAAATATAACAATCTTGTGGCAAACGTTCCACAAAAACTAATGAAGGAATGACCTCCATATTCTTCCCTCTTGTCAACATTGTACTATAGTGTGTCACCATAGAGAGATGTTACGGCTTTAGCTTATGGAATTTTTATTAGAACATTACAAAGTTGAGAATCAAAATATTATCACAAAATTGATGTTAAAAATTCAGAATTAGGATTATAATTCAAAATTCACATATCTTATCAAAAAAACTCTCTATGGTGACACAATACATTATCTCTGTGATAACTGTGGAAATTTTCAGACAATTTCATTGAATAGATTCAGAGAAACGTTTGACACAGTATCCCATACCCTTAGAAATATGACATTTTGAGAAAATAGCAAAATAGCTTCCCGTTTTTCACACTTTTCTTACTATCTGTACCATTTTCGACTGTGTTTTTCAAGCCTTTATAGTCTACTTTAAGAATTTGGACTTCAATTATATTATTTCTAGGGTAATAATATATCAATTTCCACCAAAATATCAAAATCAAATTTTCGAAGGATTTTCCTAATAATTAGACCCAAACCGCCCCTTAAATTAACCGAACACTCCTGTTTAACCAATTCCTTCAAAATGGATAAGCGGAAAATTCATAATTTTGATAATGTATATCTTCTGTGAGTTCCGATCCTCACCTGTTATCGATTTTAATATAATCCTTTCCTATAGTTTTTACATTCATGAAAACATAGTTATTATTAAGACAAAATATTCAGAGGTTCATACAAATTTTTGCAGCTATGCATTGGGGGCAGCTGAGAAAAAGAAGAAATACACGCGCCACTTATTAAAAATCTGAATATAAGTTGTACATCGCGCACCGAATTACTCAACTTTTAAACCGATGTCTTGAGCTGGCAAATACAAAACAAAACGACTTTGAAGGCCTTTATTATCTGACGCTAAAGAATCGAATCTACCAAGTTGTAGGCCAAAATGAGTCGCATTCTTCAAAGAGAAAAAGAGAAAAAATATTGACACATTCAAAGTGTACGCGTAAAAAGGCAACAGCCTCGGCACGAGAGGCAGACCATCAAAGAACCATACTACTCTGCTGCTGCTTCGCGTCCATGTACACCTTAAGTTGAATATTCAAGCATAACGAGCAGATCAACCACTCGGAACACGCAAGTGAAAGAAGATTGCCACAATAATAAACCATGGGGAGTTGAACAGAGACAAAATCTGATCCTATCAAAACAGAACAAGAAATAGGACTGACAGTAATACCCAGTATAAGAAAACGAAAAATCATGTGATTAAGTATCAATATTATGGAATTAAAAGCCACACAGCAGACAAATGCTACAAAGTCATGGGATGTTCAAAAGACCAAACACGTGTAAATAATCAGACACAAGTAATGTCAGAGGAAAAATTAAACTTGTATTGCATTATAGAGGTGTCAATATTAACATAAACTCACAAGTCAGGATCGCTTTTATTTTGTGTAGCTAAAGCTAATGGAACTGATTGCAAACTTTTGGGATGCATTACAGTGGAAATGAAAGCATCTATGGTTAATGAAGAAGACAAAACTGGAAAACCCGTACAAAGCATAACACCCCGTGGTAGAGTAGAAACCTTTGAAACAGCTAACGTTTACATAGAAACCCTCTACTATACAGGATGAGTATAATGCTGTAAGCTTCCCAACTTTGTTGCTTAGATTATCATTGGAAATATAAAATGATATAAAGTGATAATCCAAGACCACGTAGATGACAATATCATAACCACAGGCGATTTCAATGCTAAAATAGAAACAAGGAAAAAACAAAAACGAAACATGACTTGGTGATTATTCCAAAGGACTGCGCAATGAAAATGGCCAGTAACTTATGGATTATTGCTGCTGTAATAAATTATTTAAAATGTAATAGTGCCTTTAAACAGCTTTCCCGTCATGTTGCTTCATGGCATGGAACTTGGGAAAATCATGATGATAAGATTATTAATACGTAAAAACAGAGAGACTTTATCATACTTTCGGACCATAACAAACGCATTCTCAATGATTCACGAACATTTGCAGAAATGAAGACATCCACACACCATTATCATTGCATACGGTTTTATTGCATTTTTCTTCGATTATAAGTCTATTATGTGTTTTTGTCGTTTGATTACACTCATCGCCAACAGGCCAAAGGAAAATGAAAATAAGCCTAGGCATATGTAGACAAACAGAAAAGGAAATGGACCATTGTCTTCAGCAGTCTAAGAGATGACTTAGTCAAAGAATACTTCAGAAACAAACTCGCTTTGAATCTTTCCTCAAACAATTTAAAGGATGCCTCTAACCCAGCTGATAACATCTTGTCCAAAGCGTACTGATGAGCAGGGAACCAACACTGCCTGTGAGAAGTTGTGCTCAAAAACAAAATTACTGTCCAATACTCCATGACTGATCACAGCAGACAAAAACAATGAGACAATGAAAAGCAAGAATGCATAAAAATAAATCTCAATTAATAGATAATCACAAAAAGAACATAGATGATATTGTGACAGAAATAAAAAGTAAGAGTGACATTATGAATATATTTAAAGCGGTGAATACACTCAAACGACAAAAAAACACAATAGACTTACAATCAAAGATAAATGTAATACGACCTTATGTAATGATAAAAACACTATAAACACGATAAGCCTGTACTAAACTGAGAAACACAAGGGTATTCAAGAAGTGGAAGCATTCAGTCTACCAATTCATATCTTGAAACGCCTATAACGCCTTGAGAAATAAGAGACGCTATATAAAAGCTCAATAAAAACAGATCGCCAGGTCTAGATGGTGTAAGGGTAGAAGAACTAAAATATCTTGACAAAATAAGTTACCAATCTTGGAAGAGGAAAACTCATTCTGCTAAGCAATCCAAGTAACAAGAAAGGCCCTTTTGAAAATGTGTGACCAATCGTTTTATTATCTACGCTAAGAAAAGTGTTAAGCACAATCAGGCTCGATAGAATTATAGAAAAGGTAGAAGATCGCCATCACAAGGCGGGTTTTAAAAAAAAATAGAAGCACTGCTGGCATAATATTGGCCCATCGATGGCTGAAAGTCAGATCGGGGAAATAAAAGGAAGAATTTACCTTTCGACACCATTTTATGTAGAAACAAGTTGTCATCAATCCTTGACTCATTTTTGGATAATGATCACTTGAAGCCCATATGAAATATATTATCAACTAATACATTACAATTTGAAGCCGACAGAGAATCAACAACAATATCAATCTCAATTTGACCCTCAAGGAGACAGCTTGAGTCCAATTCTATTCACGATATACCTCAGATCGGCGATGAAAGAACTAAAATTAAAATTACCACCAATAAAGAAGATCACTCGTGAATAGATATACACAGATATTACAGACCTTTGAAACAGAACATCAAGCAAAAATATACATGCCAATAATATCAACTGCCCCAGAAGCATGGAATTTGAAAGTGATTCAATCCAAAACAGAATATACAAACATCAACAGAAATTTAAATAAATGGAAAAATGTAAGTAAGCTTGTCAATTTGAACAGATGAAGACATCAGAAAACAAAATCAGCTGGCCACCAATGCATTCAACCAACTCCAAAAATTATGAAAATAAACAAATGCAAATTTACAAGACTCTGGTTATTCCGATATTGACATTTAATTGTGGAAACTGGGGCCTCACACAAGAAAGAACTTAGAAAGTCTTTATTCCTATATGGAATAAATACATTAACTGAGTTGATACTCGTGTTTCATCGGTTTAGTAAAATAGAACCAGCCTCTTTCTCCTCCCATAGTCCCAGATTCACTACCACCAGATGTACACTTCCCATAAGTTTGTATTGTTTCGGCGGGTTTCAGCGCGTTTCGTAAAATAGAAACACCCTTCTGTTAATTGCCTTCTCATGGATATCAACGCTTTTTAATAAGATATGTCAAATTGAATTATAATCTAAAGCATACATTTTTACATGAAATTTGTCACAACAGTTTGATTCGAAGCTTTGTAATTCTTTTAAGATATATCCATAAGCTAAAGCTGTAAAATATATATTTGGTGACCTAAGATGCTACAATCTTTATAAGAGGGAAGAATATGGAGGTTATTAGTTCATTAATTTATGTCGGAAAGTTTGCCCCAAGATTTATATATATATATATTATATATATATATATATATATATATATATATATATATATATATATATATATATATATGCCAGATCATCAAACCATGGCGCAAAACGGGTATCACCATGACAATGTATTTTTTCACGCAGAAAGGTTGTTTTTAACCTATAGTGACGAAATAGAATGACTACAACCGCCCAATATAGGTAATTAAATTTGTTTAAAGGAAAGACTCAAACCACCCCTTTAGGATTATATATCGTCATTATAATAGGTACCACAAGAGCCAATTGATAAATATTTAAAATTGACTTTTCTTACTAAATTCATAAAGCATTCTGATAGTCGTGGAAAACACTTTTTTTAAATTTTTGAAAATCCATACATAAATAAGAAATTGAGAGCAAATGTATTTTTCAAGAACTGAGCATTCTTTTCCTTGCCATTTGTTGTAAGAAAATGTCCCTTTGACGTCATGTAACTAACCACTAAAAAGATGTATCATACTTGTGATACAAATTTTAAAGCATAGTGACGAGGTAAATAAAATATAACAAGATTTGAACCAGACACATTTCCTAAATCTACAGTCTGTTGAAATTCCCCCAAAACACTCGTGACAGTAAATGGTTTGGCCTCCAGCATGACGAAATAGCGTACTCCATATAATATATTAACATAATGATCATGCAAAATGACATGTAATTCACGTCAACGGTTAGATAGTAATCCAGGGAAGAGATCCATTTTTTAAGACATTTTGTTCAAATGGTCTTTGGAAAAATAAAGAATTGAATATCAGGAAAAACGCAATATCGCATGCTGGCAGAACAATAGCTATAATCACGAGCGAAATGTATAAAAGATTAAATATCTCTCAAAATAATGGAGATAGAAGACATTTATCGTATACTATAGGAAATCGGACCTGCTGAAAACAAAAATATTCTTAACTTTTTGGTAAAATTAATATTTCCTTCTCAAAATTCAACATAAAATCATGAATGATAAGCATACTGTTCGAACCAGCATCATAAAATAATAAATCAACCTCTTAAGAAACCCCTATAATCTCAAGAAAACATGTTTGTACTTCCGCAACCTCTGTTTTCACTTCCATTCTACTTTATGGACTTGTCAGGTAATTATATTGCTTGGTTTTGCCTTGGCCCTCTCTAGGATGCTTAACCGAAAGGGTGCAGCAAAATGTATTATTCCTATATTGGGGGATGGTTTTTCCACTGTATTCCTATGCAATTGTTTTAAAAACGACATTACACATTCGAGCTTAAAAATATATTGCAGTTCTAACGAGGTCAATGATTTTGTCATGACAACAACATGGCCACCATGAGTGGAGAGTGTGCGGATAAATTCGTCCCTTTTTTGTTTAGCAATATATAAACACCGAGAGATAAACATAATATGAAAAAAATACAATGAAAACCGAGGCTACAAAGTTATCAAATCAGATTACAGCTTAATAAAAACCGGGAGAAATGAGGGGTTAATTTCGGCCTTTCCATCATTAAAACATACCCACTTACCGACCTGAGTTGTCAATTGAAATAACAATATTAATCGTATCCATTTTGTTATAAACTATCTAAAACATAAACTATAATTAATAAAATATCCATGTGGTTTTCGTGAACTCTTTTCTTTTTGTCAATAATTGGAGATTACATTCTCACGCCATGAGGTGTAAAAAAATTCGATAACACTCAAAGCTGAAAACAAGGATTTGGTAGGCATTTTTAAAATGCGATACATCGGCCACTAAACAATCCTCATTAAAACAAATTGGTAGAAATAGTGATAAAATATTTGTCTTTAAGATAGACTCGGTTAAATATTAATATCAATAACAGGTCGGGAGTTTTAGCTGATGTAAATATTTACATCGGCATTTTTGAACCTTTAATACAATTTTGGATTTTTGAAGTGGTATAAGAATAAAGCTGAAACCTTCCTCTTTAAGACGATACAAAATTTAGCTCTGTACTTTTTTTTTAATTGCCGAGGTATCCATAGTTCAATGGACCGGCTTAAAATTAGTTCTTTTCTCGACGTGTGACGCAAAATATATAGGTACTACGTCTATTGTGGTACCTAATTATAGGTTTAAAAACAACATTTTTCGTGAAAAAATATATTATCTGTTTTGATACTCGTGATTTGTCCGGTTTCGTTGAGTTTCGACGAGGTTTTTAAAATAGAACCGCCATCCTCCTCTCATAGTCCCAGGATCACTCAACACTGGGGTTCACTTCCCATAACTTTTTCGGGTTTCGGAGGGTTTCGTGAAAATGGAACAACCTTCCTTTAATAGTCTTATGGCTGAATACATTTCAAGTTAGTGAATACTTTTCTTTCAATCGTTGTTATATAGCCACATATAATAAAAGCTGATTGAGTTAATATTCATTACTCACCTCTCTAAAGAGCGTGCGCATAACGGTCACACTATTCCTGTCAATATTTGATCTGTATTGTAAAAATGTATATCTTTTTGTCGGAACTTTAAAGACCACTTCACTAAATTTCATTTCCGCCATCAAGACTCCGAGTTTCCTGTCTCACATTTGCTACTTGAAATATTGTCAATATTTTACCAAGCCACTTGAAATATTGTCAATATATTACCAAGCCACTTGAAATATTGTCAATATATTACCAAGCCACTTGAAGTATTGTCAATATATTATCAAGCCACTTGAAATATTGTCAATATATTATCAAGCCCGAGTCCGGACTAACAGAATTGCATGGACTAGGAATGGAAATGAAACCTCACAATCCCACAAGCAATACGGAACATTATCATCGTCTCCGCAAGATCGCATCATATATTTATTTGTAACTGTGATCACTATTCATTGATACGAATACTACTTTCATTAAATATCCTCTTTCCAATAATATCAGCTTAAACAAACTCGTCATTTATACTTTTTAAAAGTAACTAGTACATTCTTGAGGCCATACTTATCAAATCTTTATTATATAAATGTAGTCGAGTTAGCTCTTGAGCGCTCATCAGACCATGACTGATTCTGTCCAAGATGTTTGTAGTTATTTTTCCAATTTGCGATTTGCATGGGTTAATGAGTGGACGATGAACTTTATTACGGAAATTTGTTCAATATTATTGAGTGTGATGAAGGATTAGATAAATTACAGTAACAACAATAAAGATATCACTTCCTGTAGAATGAACAAAATAAAATGTAAGAGTAAAATGTAATTCAAATAGTTTATATACATATTAAGAGAGAGATAGATAGAGAGAGAGAGAGAGAGAGAGAGAGAGAGAGAGAGAGAGAGAATCATATTCAAGCAATTAACAGGCCAGTGCGTTTCACAGTATTTCATCCATCTGTCGGTGACGTTCTTTGTGTTGTTGTTGTTGTTGTTGTTGTTGTTGTTGTTGTTGATGATGTTGTTGTTGTTGTTGTTGTTGTTGTTGTTGTGTTTGTCGTTATTATTAACGTGGTTGCTCAATGTATATTTTAATTCATATTTTCCAGGCATCATACGAATTCATTCCCCGCAATCCAGACTTCCGAGATGTAATCGGACATTTTACTGGAATGAGCTTCCTGGACGTGAGGACGGTCACAATGTTGTACAACTGTGTCCCAAGTCAGTAGTAAAGATAAGAACAATAGTTATTAGAACAGCTTCAAAACAGAATGGCATACATTACAAAATGAGCATTTCATAGAACATAATCCACTTTACCGCTTTGCGGTAGCTACCCCGCCTACAGCAACACTTACGATCAATGACGAGATGAGACATTCGTAAGGCGATATCACAATCATTTATCGCCGGAGGAAAATGTCTTAACAGTCGAGTACAATTCTCCAATAAAATAATAGAAAGAGTGTGAGTAAGGAGTAAGTTTCCATTGACTTAACTGTGCGCTACTTAAAGCGGTACTAGAACCCTGGACCTATCGATAAGATAGCACGTGTCAAAATAAGACCAAAATATAGCGCATAGTATTTTGGTCACAAACCTCTTCTCCACCAGCATATTATATGTATGGCTTTAAGAGGAAACTCGGCAATAGCTTTGCTGTAGGGGAGAGATAGAGAGCGAGAGAGAGCGAGAGAGAGAGCGAGAGAGAGAGAGAGAGAGAGCGAGAGAGAGCGAGAGAGAGAGAGAGAGAGAGAGAGCGAGAGAGAGCGAGAGAGAGAGAGAGAGAGAGAGGACACCGAAAGGAATGCGGATATAAATGAATGTGATGATAGAGCACAGGTCCGTAATGAGGTTATGCGTTTAGGCAGAACACTCACAGGATCCGCCCAGTAGAGGACATCTACCAACAAAACAAGCTATCTTTAAAATTAGCGTTTAAAGTGTGATCAGTATATTATGTGAGACACTATCCCTCAACTTTAGGTTTAAAATAAAATTCAAAGAGTGAAGGCTACTGCATTCCTTCTGTCAACGCTACGCCTTTAGGTAAAATACTCACAGCATAGAAATCGAATTTATGGTGAACTGATAAGCCAATAGGCTGTATAAAATCAATAACAAAGTACTCAGTGTCGTGAACTTCGTTCCTTCTATACTGATAGGAGGATTGAGTGGACAGACAGAGTATAATTCTTGGATATAATATATACATTATGAGTATTTGTAATCAGTGTGATATTATCACGCGTCCAAATACAATGTCGTCGTGTCCATCTGGGACAAATGTGTGTATTTGATGACTGAGGAATGGTTGTTGTGAATCTGCGGCTAGTGTCCCCTTCCCCAGTTCCTGTGTTACTCTCTCAATCCTAGAGATTTTTGCTAATACCCGCAAACACAAGAAAGTTCGGGAAGCAACGTCCTACGCAGGATCAGCTGACTAGATGATGATGATGACCCGCAAACACAATACAGCACTCCCTGATTCGCACAATCATAATTTTGGTTTTATAATGTCTCCATTACACCTTTCAGTCGATTATTAACAAAGTTATAACAAGAACATACCCGTGGTCAGATGTTAGAAGTGACCACGATTATGTGTTGTGCCAACTATCATTAATACTTTAACGGGTTTTTAGTAATAATAATTCGTTTGGTTCCTACCAATTGTGTGAATATTTTTTTTTCTTAATTTTCAATTGTCAACTCTAATGGTCACCATAAGAAAAGTGAAAAAAGGCGAATGAAGAACTCCACGATAATAGTATTTTAATTTTAATGGAGAATTTATTAAATTTCTGATACTTTATTTAATTTTAAAAATAGACCCATACTCTTTTAGTTATTCCTTATTTTTCACACCTAATCTGTGGGTTAGCAAGCCAAAATAAATTATAGAATTGTTACTTTCCTTTTG
This sequence comes from Berghia stephanieae, assembly GCF_034508935.2. Classification (NCBI taxonomy): domain Eukaryota; kingdom Metazoa; phylum Mollusca; class Gastropoda; order Nudibranchia; family Aeolidiidae; genus Berghia; species Berghia stephanieae. The sequence continues at coordinate 231,600 of NW_027623067.1, forward strand.
GGATTAGGATCAAATGTTCGCTTTTATAGAAATACAATGAGCGGCCATCTTTAGTGTCAGTTCTATTTTTGTTGTTCATATGAAACTTAACGCGTTCTTTTTAAATAGCGTTCTTCTAGAATACTGCTTTTTGAAGTCAGTATCTGATCAAAATTAATTTCATGATGAATTCCAAGAAAATATATGAAGGCGATCTAAGCGTAAATTGTTCTCGCAGTAATATCAGTCAAAGGAAACGTAAAATTCATGGTAATCGGTTTACAAATGATAAGAAAAAAAGGTGCTGTTAGTGTTAGTAGTAGTAGTAGTAGTAGTTAGTATAGTAAACGTAGGGTATTTGACCACAGTGATGGAGCTGTTTTGGAATGTGCTAATGAGGGTTTTGTAATCAAATAAGTGTGTTTAGAAAAACAGCCTGCCACGCCCAATTCTCAAAGTGATGTATAATTGTGCAATGTGTATGATGTGATGGATGAGCAGAGAATCGGATTCTTACGATAAAGTAAATATATGTTATATCAAGTTGTAGATTAACATGAAAGATATTGGGTTTTAAATTATTGATCTAATTATTGTACAAGAACAAACGTCTTCTAGAATTCGTGTGTAATGTGTGTCATAGTAAAGTTAAAAGGAAAGAACCTGAGCGGCGTGGGTTAGGAAGTATGTCTGGTTTTGTATATGGTACCAAAAACTGTCCTTCGAAGCAGTTAGCTCCATTTTGATCTGATCCTCTAATCCATGTAAATGACTCGGGTAGCCTTACTGTTCATTTCGTGTAAATATACCTCCTCATGTTCAGAAGTATAGTTTTAAGAAAATAAAAAGAGACTATTTGTGAGGCTGTTGTGAAGTCTTGGGTTGAAGTTGTCGTAAGGCGGGTGAAATCGTAGACATCGTAAAGTTATAGCCTGAAACTGGCCGAAAAATGACGTGAAAATACCAGTCTTTTGCCACAAAAGAAAACAAAAAGTGAGTTGTATTCAATAGTTCAACTGATGAAATCACTTGTTTCCTTGAGCTCTACTAACGACAACTCACTTGGCGCTACACAAACCTAAAAAATGACGTCAAATTGCCAGTCCTAGAAGGTTCTTTCCTAAATGTTAACGGTGGCTACGGAGAAATTGAGCTTCAAATGTCAGAAAAGGGCGATGAAGTAGAGGGGGGATTTGAAGGACATTGACGTGTCAGTGGTCGGGACGTACATGACTAAGGGGTTCTCGGCAAAGTGTGGACTAGTAACCACAATAGGTTGTCCGACAGGGAAAGTAAACTCAAAGGTATGTAAGTCCTGCGATTGGTGGAAAGCTAAACATGGGGAATATTCTGAAGATGGATAATAACGCATGAAAAGGATTGTAGGTTGACGCATTTCGGTTCTTCAGGTACCATAGAGCCCGCTTTTGCAACAGACATGTTTTCACGCTCTGCGGAGAAGCATCATTTGCGATACACTCGAGTTATCGGTGACGGGACACAAATAGCTTGTGAACCGTAAAATAAATTATAAATCTTATGGGAAACGATAGTTGCAAAGGTGAAATGAACTGGGTACGTTAAAATATGATGTGTAACCGGGTTAGGAAGGTGACAAATTCTATATCTTGAAAAAAAATGACTGACGAAAAAAATGAGGGAAAGGCAGATTGACAGATAAAGTGATCGATGAAATACAAACTTATTAAGACAATGCTATCAGTGCCAAAAAACATGACTTGAATGATATGCGAAAAGCAATTTAGGCCTTTTATTTCCATAAGATATCCGCGGATGAGATGCCGTATCATAATCTATGCAATGAAAAATGGTGTAAGTACATTGGGGTGAATGCGAAACGGTCGCAAGACAATATCCTATCTCCTGCAATAATTATGGAGGTGTGTAAGCCTGTTTTCCGCGACTTGTCACCTCCCAACCTTTTACGTAATTCCCTTTCGGGTTTAGCAAGCTGCGAGTTTGAATAGTTTGATTTGGAAAATTTGTCCAAAAGAGTCATATCATGGGATAAAAATTGTTGAAATATGTATGGGGCTGGCAAGGCTGATATTTAATGATGGTACGATGGTATTGAGAGATGATTTAGACAATATCCAAATATCTTCCGGTTTATTTAGTAAGCAAATCTTCCAGATTACCGACGCCATTCGGGTTAATCAGGCCAGGAAGCGAAACACAGACGCATCGCTTGAGGCACGGCGTGCCAGACGTAATGCCAGATTGGCAGTCGAAGAGACAGGCAAGAAGAGAAGGATGTCGGGACTCCAAAGGTGGTCACTGTTCTCAGAAAAAAAATGCATTTTGCGCACCCGTGCGCTTGATAGCCTTTTAATTTATCAACCGATTACTTTTCAATTTTGGAACATATAATCACCTTGTCATTGCCTAGAGAATAAGCTATGATATTGTATTATATTTGTAAAATTTGATTTTAAAACTTGCCAATTGTGTGGACTAAAAGCAGTCAAAAGGCGCATCAATAATATCCAAAGTCTTTTTTTGTAGATTAACATCATTTTTACACAACTTTGCGCGCGGTGAGTATACCATTTTATCAATGAAAATCTTAAATTATCACAAAAAATGCAATTTTTCAGATAAATCACACTTTAGTGTTATATCACGGCGAATGACAGTATAAAAAACGCTATTTTTTTATAATATTATTTTTCTAACGCTTACCTCCATGGTAACCCTACCCCCCCCCCCCCCCCTCCCTTTAATACAATCTATGATTTAGTTATCTTGCCTTCACAGAAAATTGCGACCTTACAGACGCAGATTGTGGATTTTGTGGCTTTGTTGGTAAAGACTGTAGATGCTGGTGTCCAGGGCCTTCGCTAGATGTTCCAATAGAGTATTGTTTTATCGATGATGAGAATGAAAAAGGACCTCTAGACTTCGGTGAGAAAAGAGTACTGTATTCAGCAGCATAAGTTGAACAGCAGTAATATCGTAATGGCAGTGGAGATTGCAGTAGTTTTGGAAGTAGTATAAGTAGTGGGAGTAGTATTACTAGGAGTTGTAGTAGTAGTAGTAGTAGTAGTAGTAGTAGTAGTAGTAGTAGTAGTAGTAGTAGTAGTAGTAGTAGTAGTAGTAGTAGTGTAGTAGTAGTATAGAGTAGTAGTATAGTAGTAGTAGTAGTAGTAGTAGAGTAGTAGTAGTAGTAGTAGTAGTAGTAGTAGTAGTAGTAGTAGTAAGTAGTAGTAGTAGTAGTAGTAGTAGTAGTAGTAGTAGTAGTAGTATAGTAGTAGTAGTAGTAGTAGTATTAGTAGTAGTAGTAGTAGTAGTAGTAGTAGTAGTAGTAGTATAGTAGTAGTAGTAGTAGTAGTAAGTAGTAGTAGTAGTAGTAGTAGTAGTAGTAGTAGTAAGTATAGTAGTAGTAGTAGTATAGTAGTAGTAGTAGTAGTAGTAGTATGTAGTAGTAGTGAGTATGTAGTAGTAGTAAGTAGTAGTAGTAGTAGTAGTAGTAGTAGTAGTATAGTAGTAGTAGTAGTAGTAGTAGTATAGTAGTAGTAGTAGTAGTAGTAGTAGTAGTAGTAGTAAGTAGTAGTAGTAGTAGTAGTAGTAGTAGTAGTAGTAGTAGTAGTAGTAGTAGTATAGTAGTAGTAGTAGTAGTATAGTAGTATAGTAGTAGTTAGTAAGTAGTTAGTAGTAGTAGTAGTAGTAGTATAGTAGTAGTAGTTAGTAGTAGTAGTAGTAGTAGTAGAGTCAGTAGTATTAGTTGTCGGAATCGGTCTCTTAACTTGATATATTATTTCTCTCCACAGTCCCATGATTTGGTCCGACAAAACGGTAAGCTGAATTAATGGTATAATAATTTAAATATCACATTTGGTAAATATTAGACAACAAGAGTAGGTAATCATCTCGTAATTTTCATTCCTTGCGAAATCTTCAATATAAATCATAGTTATGGTGTCGTCTTGAATAGTACAGTTTTTAAAATAAGTTCCTCCAAAATTATTATTATAATAATTATTATTATTATTATTATTATATTATTATTATATTATTATTATTATTATTATTATTATTATTATTATTATTATTATT